>NC_068439.1:31594678-31788123 GCF_023373465.1 Oncorhynchus keta
AAGTGCGGTTCTCAAAGACACAGAGAGCAGGCAATGGCATAAACATAATAATCTCTAGGCCGTGCCGAGTTCAACGAGATATCCCGCTTGACCGTAGCTCGCTCGGTCTAAGCGCAGCGACCATTAGAAAATTAGGCCCAAAATGAAGCCTGCCCCACAACGTCATTTGCTTTTGGGTGACAGTGAGAGAACCGTTAGGGTGAGAAGCACAATTCGACCTCAGGTACGTTCCTAAGGTCCTTCCGATCCGTGCAAGCCTAACGTTGACCGTGTGGCATTAACCCTTAATAGTTAAAAGAAGGTGTTTACTTCAAATAGTTTGCATTGACTTCTCTCCCCATAGGAATACATTGCCTGCACCCCTAAATTCAACCTGAAGTCTATATGGGTTATGAATGCCGTATGAACCTGTCTTTGATAACAGTCCATCAGGCCAGTATGAGGTCTACCTGTGTTGATTCTAGGCTTCCTGGACCAACCGGAAGTGGTTAAAATCACCCTAAAAGTGTTTTTCCATTACCTGCCTGCAGTTTGATAGACATAGTGCATTCAACCCTGTGTAAATCAGTCAATTCTTAACGTAAGGACTTAAAACTCAGGATTCTGTAAAAGCATAGCCCAGTGAGGATATGTGTTGACTTATAGCTTCCTGTGACAACCGGAAGTGCCTTAATTGGTGTCTCAGGGGCTGTTTCGAGGGGTTAAAAAAGTCAGATCTGTCCAAAACTTCATATGTGTGATTAGGCAACCCCATGAACTGTAAATCAGTCATTTTTCCCATAAAATTTCAAAGGAAAACTAAATCACACAGACACACAACTTGGAAGGAGGGACGTATTGGGGGTTGTAGAGACAGACAGTGCCTCCAATAGTTAGCTTTGTTCGAGCTAAAAAGAACCGTCAGACCTAGAGTTCCGAAACTTTAGAAACCTGTTCTAGACCTCGGGTCGATAGTGCGTGGTGAGTTAGGTGGCTCTAGAAGGTTCTCGGACCGAGAAATAGCCTCGTACATTTGCAATGACTTCAATTCATTTTGACCATTACGAAAATGGCGACATTTAGAAAAGTCTCAGAGACACAAGACTAGGTGCATTGAAACCGGCTCGGGCCATAGAGACGGACCCCAACGTTTCGGTCCGATAGCTCATTCAAGGACCCCATAGCAAGGCATGGAAAAAAGTGGATTTTCAGCACCAATTAGGGTTTTACTCGGGCACCGAAGGACCTATTGAGCCGAAACTCGGGATTCGGGGTCGCCTCACATAGGCCTTCACATAATGTCTGACCTGGACCCGCAGCTAGAACGTAACTATGTGTTTTACGTTTTTATTATGTTTTAAACTAATGGCGCTGTGAATTATGGGCCTGCTCTGACATATGTGATAGTTGGCTTCTAAATGAGTTGGAAAAAGTGGGTTTGGTGTCAATTGGTATCAGTTTGGTGTCAGAATGACATCTAATTGACTGGTGGACACTGACTTGCTAGTTGACTTTTGTACATTAGCAATATGTTTAAACGGAGAGGGACCATCACCAAAATGGCATTCTGAAATCAACACAAAAAATGGCATCACCATAGTCTCCAGGCTGTGCAGAGTTCAACGAGACGCCCGCTTGACCGTAGCTCGCTCTGAGTGCAGCGACCTTGAAAAAAAGAAGGCGCAAAAGGAAGGCTGGCCCTCAATGTCATTTGCTTTTGGGTGACAGTGAGAGAACCGTTAGGGTGAGAAGCACAATTCGACCTCGGGTACGTTCCTAAGGTCCTCCCGATCCGTGCAAGCCTAACCTTGACCCTGTGGCATTAACCCTTAACAGTTAAAAGAAGGTGTTTACATCAAAGAGTTTGCATTGACTTCTCTCCCCATAGGAATACATTGCCTGCACCTCTAAATTCAACCTGAAGCCTATGTGGGTTATGAATGCCTTATGAACCTGTCTTCTATGACAGTCCATCAGACCACTATGAGGTCTACCTGTGTCGATTCTAAGCTTCCTGGAGCAACCGGAAGTGGTTAGATTGACCCAAAAGGAGTTTTGATGTACATAACCTTCAAAGGTGAAAATGACTGCATTCAACACTGTGTAGATCATAGATCAGTCAATTCTTAACTTAAAGACTTAAAACTCAGGATTCTGTAAGTGTTTATGTCAATCAAGACATGTGTTTACTTATAGCTTCCTGTGCCAACCGGAAGTGCCTTTAATTGGGTCACACTGTCTGTTTTGAAGGGTTAGAAAAGTCACATCTCTCCAAAACTTCATATGTGTGACCAGGTAACCCTCCTAAACTGTAAATCAGTCATTTCTCCCAGCAGATGTCAAAGAAAAGCTCTCACACGCACACACAGCAAGGATGGAGTGAAAAAGTGTGGTTCTTAAAGACACAGAGAGCAGGCAATGGCATAAACATAATGTCTAGGCCGTGCCGAGTTCAACGAGATATCCCGCTTGACCGTAGCTCGCTCGGTCTGAGCGCAGCGACCATTAGAAAAGTAGGCCCAAAATGAAGCCTGCCCCACAACGTCATTTGCTTTTGGGTGACAGTGAGAGAACCGTTAGGGTGAGAAGCACAATTCGACCTCAGGTACGTTCCTAAGGTCCTTCCGATCCGTGCAAGCCTAACGTTGACCGTGTGGCATTAACCCTTAATAGTTAAAAGAAGGTGTTTACTTCAAATAGTTTGCATTGATTTCTCTCCCCATAGGAATACATTGCCTTTACCCCTAAATTCAACCTGAAGTCTATATGGGTTATGAATGCCGTATGAACCTGTCTTTGGTAACAGTCCATCAGGCCAGTATGAGGTCTACCTGTGTTGATTCTAGGCTTCCTGGACCAACCGGAAGTGGTTAAAATCACCCTAAAAGTGTTTTTCCATTACCTGCCTGCAGTTTGATAGACATAGTGCATTCAACCCTGTGTAAATCAGTCAATTCTTAACGTAAGGACTTAAAACTCAGGATTCTGTAAGTTTCTATGTCAATCAAGACATGGGTTTACTTATAGCTTCCTGTGCCAACCGGAAGTGCCTTTAATGATGTCACAGTGGCAGTTTCCAAGGGTTAAAAAGGTCAGATCTTTTCAAAACTTCATATGTGTGACTAGGTAACCCTCATGAACTGTAAATCAGTCATTTCTCCCAACAGATGTCAAAGAAAAGCTCTCACACGCACACACAGCAAGGATGGAGTGAAAAAGTGCGGTTCTCAAAGACACAGAGAGCAGGCAATGGCATAAACATAATCTCTAGGCCGTGCCGAGTTCAACGAGATATCCCGCTTGACCGTAGCTCGCTCGGTCTGAGCGCAGCGACCATTAGAAAAGTAGGCCCAAAATGAAGCCTGCCCCACAACGTCATTTGCTTTTGGGTGACAGTGAGAGAACCGTTAGGGTGAGAAGCACAATTCGACCTCAGGTACGTTCCTAAGGTCCTTCCGATCCGTGCAAGCCTAACCTTGACCGTGTGGCATTAACCCTTAATAGTTAAAAGAAGGTGTTTACTTCAAAGAGTTTGCATTGACTTCTCTCCCCATAGGAATACATTGCCTGAACCCCTAAATTCAACCTGAAGTCTATATGGGTTATGAATGCCGTATGAACCTGTCTTTGATGACAGTCCATCAGGCCAGTATGAGGTCTACCTGTGTTGATTCTAAGCTTCCTGGACCAACCGGAAGTGGTTAAAATCACCCTAAAAGTGTTTTTCCATTACCTGCCTGCAGTTTGATAGACATAGTGCATTCAACCCTGTGTAAATCAGTCAATTCTTAACGTAAGGACTTAAAACACAGGATTCTGTAAAAGCATAGCCCAGTGAGGATATGTGTTGACTTATAGCTTCCTGTGCCAACCGGAAGTGCCTTAATTGGTGTCTCAGGGGCTGTTTCGAGGGGTTAAAAAAGTCAGATCTGTCCAAAACTTCATATGTGTGATTAGGCAACCCCCATGAACTGTAAATCAGTCATTTTTCCCATAAAATTTCAAAGGAAAACTAAATCACACAGACACACAACTTGGAAGGAGGGACGTATTGGGGGTTGTAGAGACAGACAGTGCCTCCAATAGTTAGCTTTGTTCGAGCTAAAAAGAACCGTCAGACCTAGAGTTCCGAAACTTTAGAAACCTGTTCTAGACCTCGGGTCGATAGTGCGTGGTGAGTTAGGTGGCTCTAGAAGGTTCTCGGACCGAGAAATAGCCTCGTACATTTGCAATGATTTCAATTCATTTTGACCATTACGAAAATGGCGACATTTAGAAAAGTCTCAGAGACACAAGACTAGGTGCATTGGAACCGGCTCGGCCCATAGAGACGGACCCCAACGTTTCGGTCCGATAGCTCATTCAAGGACCCCATAGCAAGGCATGGAAAAAGTGGATTTTCAGCACCAATTAGGGTTTTACTCGGGCACCGAAGGACCTATCGAGCCGAAACTCGGGATTCGGGGTCGCCTCACATAGGCCTTCACATAATGTCTGACCTGGACCCGCAGCTAGAACGTAACTATGTGTTTTACGTTTTTATTATGTTTTAAACTAAAGGCGCTGTGAATTATGGGCCTGCTCTGACATATATGATAGTTGGCTTCTAAATGAGTTGGAAAAAGTGGGTTTGGTGTCAATTGGTATCAGTTTGGTGTCAAAATGACATCTAATTGACTGATGGACACTGACTTGCTAGTTGACTTTTGTACATTAGCAATATGTTTAAACGGAGAGGGACCATCACCAAAAGTGACATTCTGAAATCAACCCTAACGAGCCATGGAGATGAACCAGAATCACTGCCCAGCTATCCCGAGTTCATCGGGCCAGTCAATTTCACATTCCTGCAGGATTTTTATAGCATGACAAATTCGTGATGGTACCTGCCCATTGAACCATATTGCAAATGCACAGTGACTTTGCAAAAGTGAGAAAACATAAACAAATGGACATGATGAAATCAACACAACGAGTGATGGAAATGTACAACTATCACTGCTCAGCCATCCTGTGTTCATCAGACCAGTCAATTTTGCATTTTTGAGCATGTCAAATTTCATATGGTAAATGCACATTGAAACATATTGCAAATGCGCGCGCACTTGCAATATGATTCTATAGTGTAAAAACATCACCTAATGGACATGATGAAATCAACACAACGAGTGATGGAAATGTACAACTATCACTGCCCGGCCATCCTGTGTTCCCATAGCGAGCATTAATATCAGAATGACCGGTAAATGCATTTACAACCATATTTTTATTTTTGGGTTACCAGTTGCACAACAATGCACGTGCATTTGCAATATGATTCTATAGTGAAAAAACATCACCTAATGGACATGATGAAATCAACACAACGAGTGATGGAAATGTACAACTATCACTGCTCGGCCATCCTGTGTCCATCAGACCAGTCAATTTTGCATTTTTGAGCATGTCAAATTTCATATGGTAAATGCACATTGAAACATATTGCAAATGCGCGCACTTGCAATATGATTCTATAGTGTAAAAACATCACCTAATGGACATGATGAAATCAACACAACGAGTGATGGAAATGTATAACTATCACTGCCCGGCCATCCTGTGTTCCCATAGCGAGCATTAATATCAGAATGACCGGTAAATGCATTTACAACCATATTTTTATTTTTGGGTTACCAGTTGCACAACAATGCACGTGCATTTGCAATATGATTCTATAGTGAAAAAACATCACCTAATGGACATGATGAAATCAACACAACGAGTGATGGAAATGTACAACTATCACTGCTCGGCCATCCTGTGTCCATCAGACCAGTCAATTTTGCATTTTTGAGCATGTCAAATTTCATATGGTAAATGCACATTGAAACATATTGCAAATGCGCGCGCACTTGCAATATGATTCTATAGTGTAAAAACATCACCTAATGGACATGATGAAATCAACACAACGAGTGATGGAAATGTACAACTATCACTGCCCGGCCATCCTGTGTTCCCATAGCGAGCATTAATATCAGAATGACCGGTAAATGCATTTACAACCATATTTTTATTTTTGGGTTACCAGTTGCACAACAATGCACGTGCATTTGCAATATGATTCTATAGTGAAAAACATCACCTAATGGACATGATGAAATCAACACAACGAGTGATGGAAATGTACAACTATCACTGCTCGGCCATCCTGTGTCCATCAGACCAGTCAATTTTGCATTTTTGAGCATGTCAAATTTCATATGGTAAATGCACATTGAAACATATTGCAAATGCGCGCGCACTTGCAATATGATTCTATAGTGTAAAAACATCACCTAATGGACATGATGAAATCAACACAACGAGTGATGGAAATGTACAACTATCACTGCCCGGCCATCCTGTGTTCCCATAGCGAGCATTAATATCAGAATGACCGGTAAATGCATTTACAACCATATTTTTATTTTTGGGTTACCAGTTGCACAACAATGCACGTGCATTTGCAATATGATTCTATAGTGAAAAACATCACCTAATGGACATGATGAAATCAACACAACGAGTGATGGAAATGTACAACTATCACTGCTCGGCCATCCTGTGTCCATCAGACCAGTCAATTTTGCATTTTTGAGCATGTCAAATTTCATATGGTAAATGCACATTGAAACATATTGCAAATGCGCGCGCACTTGCAATATGATTCTATAGTGTAAAAACATCACCTAATGGACATGATGAAATCAACACAACGAGTGATGGAAATGTACAACTATCACTGCCCGGCCATCCTGTGTTCCCATAGCGAGCATTAATATCAGAATGACCGGTAAATGCATTTACAACCATATTTTTATTTTTGGGTTACCAGTTGCACAACAATGCACGTGCATTTGCAATATGATTCTATAGTGAAAAACATCACCTAATGGACATGATGAAATCAACACAACGAGTGATGGAAAGGAACAACTATCACTGCCCGGCCATCCTGTGTTCCCATAGCGGGCATTAATATCAGAATGACCGGTAAATGCATTCACAACCATATTTTCATTTTTGGGTTACCAGGTGCCTATTTTCAATCACCAGTTGCACAACATGCGTATCCATCAGAATATTTTAAACAGTCCATAAAGCACTCAGGACTGCCCCCATAGATAGAGGGCCGTAGTAGGGTACTCCCATAGCGGGCATGGATAATAGGAGTCCCGGTAAATGCATTTACAACCATATTTTAATTTTTGGGTTACCAGTTGCACAACAATGCACGTGCATTTGCAATATGATTCTATAGTGAAAAAACATCACCTAATGGACATGATGAAATCAACACAACAAGTGATGGAAATGTACAACTATCACTGCTCGGCCATCCTGTGTTCATCAGACCAGTCAATTTCACATTCCTGCAGGATTTTTATAGCATGACAAATTCGTGATGGTACCTGCCCATTGAACCATATTGCAAATGCACAGTGACTTTGCAAAAGTGAGAAAACATAAACAAATGGACATGATGAAATCAACACAACAGGTGATGGAAATGTACAACTATCACTGCTCAGCCATCCTGTGTTCATCAGACCAGTCAATTTTGCATTTTTGAGCATGTCAAATTTCATATGGTAAATGCACATTGAAACATATTGCAAATGCGCGCGCACTTGCAATATGATTCTATAGTGAAAAAACATCACCTAATGGACATGATGAAATCAACACAACGAGTGATGGAAATGTACAACTATCACTGCTCGGCCATCCTGTGTCCATCAGACCAGTCAATTTTGCATTTTTGAGCATGTCAAATTTCATATGGTAAATGCACATTGAAACATATTGCAAATGCGCGCGCACTTGCAATATGATTCTATAGTGTAAAAACATCACCTAATGGACATGATGAAATCAACACAACGAGTGATGGAAATGTACAACTATCACTGCCCGGCCATCCTGTGTTCCCATAGCGAGCATTAATATCAGAATGACCGGTAAATGCATTTACAACCATATTTTTATTTTTGGGTTACCAGTTGCACAACAATGCACGTGCATTTGCAATATGATTCTATAGTGTAAAAACATCACCTGACGGAGATGATGAAATCAACACAACGAGTGATGGAAATGTACAACTATCACTGCTCGGCCATCCTGTGTTCATCAGACCAGTCAATTTTGCATTTTTGAGCAAGGTCAAATTTCATATGGTAAATGCACATGAAACATATTGCAAATGCACGTGCACTTGCAATATGATTATATAGTGAAAAAACATCACAAAATGGACATGATGAAGTCAACACAACGAGTGATGGAAAGGAACAACTATCACTGCCCGGCCATCCCGAGTTCATCAGGCCAGTCAATTTTGCATTTCTGCAGGATTTTTGAGCATGTCAAATTTCTTACGTCATTTGGCCCACAAAAAAAATCCTTATGCACAATTTAAAAAAATATGATAATAAAATTGGACAAAAGTATATTCATACAGTTCTTACACATGTGTAATTGACAAAAAAATCGAAAGAATTTCGAAAAACGGTCCAGAAAGCACTTTTTTTAAGGGGTGATAAGTTTTTGAAAAAAATTTCATTTTTTCAAAATTTTACTTTTGGACATTAATTTGGGTTACATCTCCAATATGAAAAACCCCGGTGGAGCGCATTTGCCCCCTGTTGAATTTTTAAAGTGTTACAACTGGCAATTACCATATGGCATTTGCAATACACTTTGCATGAATCAACGCCGAATTGGGTGGTATTGGCCAATGTGTATATGGTTTGTCCGATGCCAATGACATGCCATTCATTTTTGTCCAATACAGGGGGGTATTCTCTTTCATATTGTATAAACTAGGCCTACCTGCCACTGCAATGTCCGACTGTCTCTCTCTCTCCTTGAGCGACGGTCCACTCATCTCGCACACACGCAGGTGATGCTTGCAAACACTAAGTGTCATACCGATCCTGGATGATATGCTGATTGTTTGATCAAAATAAATAACTGTCTCAATAAATTGCATTAACAGAAATAATCATTGGAAAGGGCACAATGTTCGCTCACCATTTAACATTCTTCGTTTTATTAAACAAGTTTAAAAACATTGACGTTTCGGCCTTCAGAATAATCATAGAGGGTGTTATGTTCTGTTAATTACTGATGTCCCCTTTAAGGATGAAGCGCCCTTGGTCATGCGCAGTATTGTTCTATGTTATTCTGTTACTAACTAGTTTGAGTAAATGTGAAGCTCCAGTTCAATTGCTTGTATTCAGAGTCTTTCTTATTACATAAATAAGTACTAAGTGTTAAGACACTACAGAGGGAATGGGCACGCGGAAGACAATTAGGGAGAAAACTCTTCAGCTGGTGGTGCTGAGAGACGGTGTGGTCGACCATACACGTTGGTACTCAGAGTGTGGGGTACTATGGTCAATGTCTCCACCTAGTGATGGAATACAGAAGTGGAACCAGTAAAAAGCCATTTGAAAACTGGGCAAGCTTTTTTCAAATACAGAAGGTGTAATTGATATACAACCATTACTATATAATACATCTTCAATATGTTGGGTATTGAAAAAATAAACAGTGCTAAGCAAAACTAGAGATGGCAACAAATATCAACAGATTAGGCAAATAGGTCTAACTGGTTTAGTTAGTGCACAAGTAAGCTTCCTCCATGTGTGGCACTGGAACAACAAACACATGGGGCCCTTCACAAAAGCATACTATAGTCCTTCTCTAGGTTAAAACCTCTGGGATCTAAAATATCTAAGAAATGGATCCAGAACGTCTCTCTTGTGACTTTCCAAAATAAAATAACTCACAAAGCAAGTGTCCTTGGTCTTTGAAATCGAGGGCTGCTGGGCTGTTGGGGTCAGCACATCGAATGGCCGACACTTCGATTGCTCACACGGGCAACGAGAATTGAAATTGATGGTACTTTTGATTTTTATGTCTCGACCCAATCTGGGGTACGAGAAACTTTTATACGTTTGGTGTACTGGCATTGCCACATGTAGTTGCCAGGGGGAATAACGAGGAGACTGGTCTTGTTTGCGCTTTGGCTGGCGGCGGATCTGCCAGCTTTGTCTTTAGCTCTTAAGCGGCCGCAGGAGGCTGTTGAGTTTTTTTAAACATTTTTTTTTATTTTTAATTTGACCTTTATTTAACAAGGCAAGTCAGTTAAGAACAAATTCTTATTTTCAATGACGGCCTAGGAACAGTGGGTTAACTGCCTGTTCAGGGGCAGAACGACAAATTTGTACCTTGTGAGCGCGGGGATTTGAACTTGCAACCTTCCGGTTACTAGTCCAACGCTCTAACCACTAGGCTACCCTGCCCCTCAAATGAACTAGCTGGTGCTTAATTTGAGTGTAAAATATGCCAATGTTTTTTTGTGATGCCTAGTAGTTCTGGACTTTATAGAGTGTAGGTAGTGACCAGTTGGATGGAATGTCTATCTCTAGGGCTTACTCAGTAGTTGTGCTCTAGGAACATCAGTTCTGAGTGTGGAGGAAATTGTTTCTGTCAGTGTTCTTTCTGAATAGATCAGATGAGGAGATGCATACATCCAGGAAGTCTAGTCCTCCCTCATCAAGTTCCATAGTGAAGCACAGGTGTCCTTTAATGAAATTATTCTGAAGAAGGGTATTGAAGGCTGAAACGTCAATCTTTTAAACTGGCTTAATAAAACACATTGTTAATGTAGAGAGTTGCGCCTTTTCCTTTCCAATGACTTGACACTATGACACCTCGACACTATGATTCAGCATCCTCCATTACTTTTCCAGGTCTGGAAAACAATGATTTTATTGACCGTATGAACTCTGTAAATACTATTCATGCAACATTTCATTTAGAGCTTAATTGAGTGCAACCAACGGTTATGAATAAAGACAATCAAAATCAAATCTTTGTAACCGTAAAAAAAACAACAGCTGATTTAAGACGGGACAGCAGGGCAGTCGTGTGGCAATTCGACTGGTAAACTCTTGGGTACCCTCGCAATGGCTACTTGGTTTTGTGATGCAATTTCCATTGTAGTGTAAAATGTTCATTCAAATTATGTTAACTGATGTGCCTCATGGAATGGAATGTATTTTTTTTAAACTGTCAGTGGAGTTAAAATAAATCAGATGGATACACTTCCTGCTTTTACTTCGTGCAATGGCTGCTAGTCCAACCATTATGCCATCACTAGCTACAATTCAATGAAATTTTCCAGTGATTTTGTCGACATTTTAAAAGTTAGCATAGAACATAGATACAATTGCCTACTGCGGTGAGTTTCCATTGAACAATCTTGTGTCGATAAAAACAGCTGGACTCAATGACATCACACCAACAAATAAAACGTTGCAAAAACCTAAGTGTCCATTTTTTTATACCCTTTTAGGCAAATTCTGCATTAATAAATTAGCTACAGTCTGTATGCCCTCCCACATACAGTATCTGTTTCATGTCTCCGGTATCCAGTGAAAGCCAGAATCGATCCATATGCCAATTTGCCATAATTATCATGTGCGAACCAATCGCGACGGTGAAATCTGCACTCCTGTAGATCTGAAATAATTGGATGGTGAAAATAGCATCCACTCAAGCAGAAAAGCAAGGTGAAGCAATTCAGGCATTCTTGAACTGCAAATAAACATTTTTATATTGAAAATAAATTACTTCACAAGCAGTAGGCATTTAGAATGGACATGGCGGCACCCCACGGGAGGTAAACCATTGGATCCGATTCAGTACAATCTATGAGGACTGCAACATTTGATTTATTTATGCCCTCGTGTTTTTACTTCCATCTGGTTATTTAGCTCACAGTCACCCTGTTAACATATAGGTTATGGATTTCGTACAGAAAAAGTGTTTGCAAATGCAACTGGGGCCATGACATTAAGTGCCTCGCGTACCTTCAACATTATCCTGCAATCATTTATTCTAAAGAAAAAAATAAACATAATTTGTCACAATAAGGAATGTGCGACAGAAGAATCCACCTGTCGAACTGATACATTTTTTTGTTGTAGATCTTTCGAAATTGTATCCTTTATCGGCTGGTCCCATTACACGTAACAATGTGTTTCTGCAGCATTGCTTTTGTTGAATAAACCCGAGTCAATGGAAACTTGCCTATAGACATGAATGCGGACGGCAGTTATATTCATTCTATTTTATTGGCAGCACATGCAGTCAGTAGCGGCGGGGAGGAGAAAATGTACATCAATATATTGTTTTGTTATTCAAACGGTTATTACGGTGACCGTGGTCATTTGGCTGGCCAATTACAATTATCCAAAATTCTGACTGTCACAGGCCTAGCAACAATAGGAAGCCTATCGTCTCACAGCCAATATGCTATATAAATGAGCATACAGCT
Source organism: Oncorhynchus keta (assembly GCF_023373465.1). Taxonomy (NCBI): domain Eukaryota; kingdom Metazoa; phylum Chordata; class Actinopteri; order Salmoniformes; family Salmonidae; genus Oncorhynchus; species Oncorhynchus keta. Next base: position 31,607,031 of record NC_068439.1, read on the forward strand.
ACTGTATTACGCAGCACAATCATTTCACATTTGCTAAAACGCAATTTGCGGGAAGACACCGTTATAAAAGCGAACCTGATGCAAGCGGTTTATGTGACAATGACAATCCCCGTTAGAAATTTAGAAAGAGGGGAAATATGAAGATGCAACAACTCGGATAAGGGTTGCTAATAGGATTGTGGTTTTAGTTTGTGGACAACGAAATAAAGTTAATATGAAAAACAAAACAACAGGAGAGAAATGCTGGTTTCAATGAGTAAGCCTTTATAAAATAATTCCAATGGTCAGATTTTGGCACAGCTACTTTTAAGCAATGCAAGACATGCCTCATAATATCAGTTAAAACATCCAGTTTTACAAAAATTAAGTATATGTTTTAAACATTCAAACTGCTTGCAGCTCAGTGGGGTGGTGTGTGATGCCCTGTCTTGAAAGAAGAAAAACACATTCAATGGAGATTTTTCATTGATAATTATTTTTAATAAAGGACTAGCCTTATTCTAGGAAACTGGCCTATGAAGTGATAACATCAAATATGAACATGACATTTATTAAATCAAAGAACTAAATGGTGGTTTTCATAACTGCTGTTGAAAAAATATGACATGGCTGTAACAATAAAAAATAATAAAAAAGAGCAGGACACCTCAATCTGAGCCTTTTTGTAGTCCAGCTGTCTAGAAAGTCTCATAATGAAAGGACAGATTTGCTCCCATTGGGCTTCACACAAAGCAATGGAAATGGAAGAACCAATCAGTATCTGTATTTTGTCGAGTAGTCCTTAGGAGATACGACCAGACCTCGTCCTTTTCTCGCCCCTCGGTAAACGGTCTCAACAATGTCAATCATCTCCTGCTTGTCCTCCATGGTCCAGTTGATCTTGTTGTTGTTACCAGTCCCCAGATCTATCATGATGTGCTTGTTCCTTGAACAGTGCAGAGGAAAAGGGATATGTTTCACAGAGTCATGCAGGACTAAAAGAGGGGAGTTCTCAGTCAACTGAAGTAGCATGGGGCAGTTGTTTTCGCATCCCTTAGACAACTTCATTAATCATTTAATTTATTAATAAGCCGGGTCTAAGGGCAATCCATAGCAACAGCTTGCAAGATTTCACCCGACCCTTTGCTGTACCTGTTGAGCAGCATGTGTCCCGTGTTGGATGGTATTCATAATTGGTAGATGGTTTTGATGGAAACGCAATTGTTTGCATTGCCAAGCAGTGCCCAAGAAAGTATTAAATCCAATTGTTTGATGCTACCACCACCCACTCAAATCTAGCTGCAATATACATTGATGTTATTTTGTTGACCAGTACGTGGCAGCACTGTGCCCATTTTGTGTGGCTACTGCATGTGAACCACAGACAGGAAGTGGCATGACTGCGAACTGTCTGTTTACTTTTCTTAAGGCGAAAGCATGCCATCCGTGTGCAGTCACAGATGGAACAATGAGCCAGGTATGTTTATGTAATATATATATACACATACACACACACACACACATACTGCTCCAAAAAATAAAGGGAACACTTAAACAACACAATGTAACTCCAAGTCAATCACACTTCTGTGAAATCAAACTGTCCATTTAGGAAGCAACACTGATTGACAATAAATTTCACATGCTGTTGTGCAAATGGAATAGACAACAGGTGGAAATTATAGCCAATTAGCAAGACACCCCCAATAAAGGACTGTTTCTGCAGATGGTGACCACAGACCACTTCTCAGTTCCTATGCTTCCTGGCTGATGTTTTGGTCACTTTTGAATCCTGGCGGTGCTTTCACTCTAGTGGTAGCATGAGACGGAGTCTACAACCCACACAACTGGCTCAGGTAGTGCAGCTCATCCAGGATGGAACATCAATGCGAGCTGTGGCAAGAAGGTTTGCAGTGTCTGTCAGCGTAGTGTCCAGAGCATGGAGGCGCTACCAGGAGACAGGACAGTACATCAGGAGACGTGGAGGAGGCCGTAGGAGGGCAACAACCCAGCAGCAGGACCGCTACCTCTGCCTTTGTGCAAGGAGGAGCACTGCCAGAGCCCTGCAAAATGACCTCCAGCAGGCCACAAATGTGCATGTGTCTGCTAAAACAGTCAGAAACAGACTCCATGGTGGTATGAGGGCCCGACGTCCACAGGTGGGGGTTGTGCTTACAGCCCAACACTGTGCAGGACGTTTGGCATTTGCCAGAGAACACCAAGATTTTCAAATTCACCACTGGCGCCCTGTGCTCTTCACAGATGAAAGCAGGTTCACACTGAGCACATGTGACAGACGTGACAGAGTCTGGAGACGCCGTAGAGAACGTTCTGCTGCCTGCAACATCCTCCAGCATGACCGGTTTGGCGGTGGGTCAGTCATGGTGTGGGGTGGTATTTCTTTGGGGGGCCGCACATCCCTCTATGTGCTCGCCAGAGGTAACCTGACTGCCATTAGGTACCGAGATGAGATCCTCAGACCCCTTGTGAGACCATATGCTGGTGCGGTTGACCCTGGATTCCTCCTAATCAAATCAAATTTTATTTGTCACATACACATGGTTAGCAGATGTTAATGAGAGTGTAGCGAAATGCTTGTGCTTCTAGTTCCGACAATGCAGTGATTACTTGTTGGTTATCTAACTAACAATTCCAAAACTACTGTCTTATACACAGTGTAAGGGGATAAAGAATATGTACATAAGGATATATGAATGAGTGATGGTACAGAGCAGCATACAGTAGATGGTATCGAGTACAGTATATACATATGAGATGAGTATGTAGACAAAGTAAACAAAGTGACAAAGTGGCTAGTGATACATGTATTACATAAGGATGCAGTCGATGATGTAGAGTACAGTATATACGTATGCATATGAGATGAATAATGTAGGGTAAGTAACATTATATAAGATAGCATTGTTTAAAGTGGCTAGTGATATATTTACATAATTTCCCATCAATTCCCATTATTAGAGTGGCTGGAGTTGGGTCAGTGTCAATGACAGTGTGTTGGCAGCAGCCACTCAATGTTAGTGGTGGCTGTTTAACAGTCTGATGGCCTTGAGATAGAAGCTTTTTTTCAGTCTCTCGGTCCCAGCTTTGATGCACCTGTACTGACCTCGCCTTCTGGATGATAGCGGGGTGAACAGGCAGTGGCTCGGGTGGTTGATGTCCTTGATGATCTTAATGACCTTCCTGTAACATCGGGTGGTGTAGATGTCCTGGAGGGCAGGTAGTTTGCCCCCGGTGATGCGTTGTGCAGACCTCACTACCCTCTGGAGAGCCTTACGGTTGAGGGCGGAGCAGTTGCCGTACCAGGCGGTGATACAGCCCGCCAGGATGCTCTCGATTGTGCATCTGTAGAAGTTTGTGAGTGCTTTTGGTGACAAGCCGAATTTCTTCAGCCTCCTGAGGTTGAAGAGGCGCTGCTGCGCCTTCTTCACGACGCTGTCAGTGTGAGTGGACCAATTCAGTTTGTCTGTGATGTGTATGCCGAGGAACTTAAAACTTGCTACCCTCTCCACTACTGTTCCATCGATGTGGATAGGGGGGTGTTCCTTCTGCTGTTTCCTGAAGTCCACAATCATCTCCTTAGTTTTGTTGATGTTGAGTGTGAGGTTATTTTCCTGACACCACACTCCGAGGGCCCTCACCTCCTCCCTGTAGGCCGTCTGGTCGTTGTTGGTAATCAAGCCTACCACTGTTGTGTCGTCCACAAACTTGATGATAGAGTTGGAGGCGTGCGTGGCCACGCAGTCGTGGGTGAACAGGGAGTACAGGAGAGGGCTCAGAACGCACCCTTGTGGGGCCCACGTGTTGAGGATCAGCGGGGAGGAGATGTTGTTGCCTACCCTCACCACCTGGGGGCGGCCCGTCAGGAAGTCCAGTACCCAGTTGCACAGGGCGGGGTCGAGACCCAGAGTCTCGAGCTTGGTGACGAGCTTGGAGGGTACTATGGTGTTGAATGCCGAGCTATAGTCGATGAACAGCATTCTCACATAGGTATTCCTCTTGTCCAGGTGGGTTAGGGCAGTGTGCAGTGTGGTTGAGATTGCATCGTCTGTGGACCTATTTGGGCGGTAAGCAAATTGGAGTGGGTCTAGGGTGTCAGGTAGGGTGGAGGTGATATGGTCCTTGACTAGTCTCTCAAAGCACTTCATGATGACGGAAGTGAGTGCTACGGGGCGGTAGTCGTTTAGCTCAGTTACCTTAGCTTTCTTGGGAACAGGAACAATGGTGGCCCTCTTGAAGCATGTGGGAACAGCAGACTGGTATAGGGATTGATTGAATATGTCCGTAAACACACCGGCCAGCTGGTCTGCGCAAGCTCGGAGGGCGCGGCTGGGGATGCCGTCTGGGCCTGCAGCCTTGCGAGGGTTAACACGTTTAAATGTCTTACTCACCTCGGCTGCAGTGAAGGAGAGACCGCATGTTTTTGTTGCAGGCCGTGTCAGTGGCACTGTATTGTCCTCAAAGCGGGCAAAAAGTTATGCAAGACAATGCTAGACCTCATGTGGCTGGAGTGTGTCAGCAGTTCCTGCAAGAGGAAGGCATTGATGCTATGGACTGGCCCGCCCATTCCCCAGACCTGAATCCAATTGAGCACATCTGGGACATCATGTCTCGCTCAATCCACCACAGACTATCCAAGAGTTGGCGGATGCTTTAGTCCAGGTCTGGGAGGAGATCCCTCAGGAGACCATCCGCCACCTCATCAGGAGCATGCCCAGGCATTGTAGGGAGGTCATACAGGCATGTGGAGGCCACACACACACACACACTACTGAGCCTCATTTTAACTTGTTTTAAGGACATTACATCAAAGTTGGATCAGCCTGTAGTGTGGTTTTTCACTTTAATTTTGAGTGCGACTCCAAATCCAGACCTCCATGGGTTGATAAATTTGATTTACATTGATCATTTTTGTGTGATTTTGAAGTCAGCACATTCAACTATGTAAAGAAAAAAGTATTTAATAAGAATATTTCATTCAGATCTAGGATGTGTTATTTTAGTGTTCCCTTTATTTTTTTGAGATAGATAGATAGATAGATGCATCTGCTTGGCATTTCCATTCACTACCAAATACGGTAATGAGAGGAAGCACTGACTGGCAATAGGAAAATATGGAATGAGATGGATTTTGGCAGACATTCTGCAAATTCTTTAATTGATGAAACATTTGAGCTCAAACAGTTTTTGGTTCCCAAAATTAGAATGTTAGAAAGAGAGTGGACTACAGTTGGTAAATTTTACCAATTGCCAAAGTTTAATTTTTTGTTTTTGTTTAGGAGTGCAAGGGCAAATTGAGTTATTGCACACGTGCAATTCAGGGTAGGTGTTCCCTACCGGAAATATGAAAATACATGCTAGAACGTGCCAATGGGATCTCGCTAGCTGGTGCTTGGCTCTGCCCCTCTTCTGCCCACTATGACTCATTTGTTCCCATTGGAAATGACAGGCTGTGGTCTATCTTGGGTTAGTTCAAAAAAATATTTGGCACAGTTGTGGAATGCTTCTGAAAATAGATTGGATTTAATACCCTCTTGGGCACTGCTTGGCGATGCAAACAATAAGCTTTCCATCAGAAATGTCTGATTAAAAATACCGTCCAACAGGACACATACTGCTAAAACAAGTAGTCATTGGCCGAATACTAATCTCACATGCTTCTCCTATTGGTACGCCATAAGGCGGAACATGTTACTGTGCTGTTAAAACTGTACTTCCTGTATACATGACGCCAAGCTTCGTAGGGCTAAGCATCCATTTTCACAGCTAGCCTATGTGGTATGAGAGCCTGTATTTGCTACACCCATTTTTGTTGAACATTTGCAACAATTTAGCAAGTCAAAAATAGATTGGTTTACAGGGCTAGGTCAGACATAATGACAACTTGAAACTCACCTGAAGAAGAACATGACGGTGCAAGGATCATACAACTCGTACATCTTGTTGAAGTCTGGTACCTCTGTGATGTCCACCAAATAGATGACTGCAAAGTTCTTCACCTGTAGGATGGGAGTGATGTTTGTACTGTAAAAATCACAACTTTCAATGAAATGTCTCCACAAATAGAACTGTGGCAGTCACGAAATTGTCAGCTGGTGATTGTCAAGCAACTACCTGTCAGTCTCACTGTAATTGACCATTAATTAACAAACATTTAGCATCTCCTGGTTTATGTTAGGTCCTGATCTGGCTATGCCAAATGGCTGTGGGCTACACTAGTTCATTTAACAGACAAGATTAGCTTATAATACCGTCCCATTATTTTATAGTATGAAGAATACAATTGAACAAAGCTGAATAAAATAGAAAGGATATTTTAGCTAAATTATTTGAGGGAGTGCCACAAGCAGCTATTCTGTGTTGAGCGGTTAACAAAATAGGTACTCCGATACGCTTAATTTAGTTATTAATGTAACTTTAGTTGTTCTACAAATGTTGGGCTATATGTTTTTATACATTGTAAGGCTGCATGATGTGCCTAATGATGATTTGGAAAAAAAAGTCACTTGAAAAGGCATGAGCGCTGCTTTGTTTTATTTTGCGTATGCTGTGCACACTTCAGTCGCATTCACAATTTGACAAGCACTTAATAATGCCTCACATTTCCAATGCACCCCTCACTCATGACTCTCCATCATATGGGTATTTCTCACAGTAACACATCGGTAACGCAACTGTGCGTGTCCTTATCCAGTTCTGAAGTGCATATTGAAAATATTGGATGAACTGTTCACATTTAGTTTCTCAGCCAACAAGATGAGTAGGCCTAACAAACACCAAAAGCAAATGTCAATCTACTAACCACAAGAGTTCATAAATATACCTACTCTATGCTAAAAATAAATATTCCAAACAGTCTGGGACAGTTGTGGGATGCGATAGATCCCAAATTAATACAACCACTAGCATAAAATATTTTTTACGCAAATGTGGCTGATGCAATAGATCAGAACGTTTAGCCTAAAATGCTAATAAACTAATAGGCTATTTCTTCACATTATAAGCTCAACAATTCACACACGACTATAAGGCTATAAGCGTAAATGTTCCATTAGCGGGGGAAAAAATAAAAGTGACCGCAAACGTGATTATGCATGTAATTATTTTATTATAAAAGGTGCATTTCTATGGTGAAAATGATCTTCCCCAAACTGGAAACTCACGCGGAGCTTATTTATGGCAGTTAGGCTCTACACACCTTGTAAAGCGGGTTCATGTGCTTAATTTTAAGAAGTGATTTGGCCACTTTAGTTTTGTACAAACCTTATCAAAACATATAGCCCTATGGGCGAGGCTACATGAGGTGTGCGACTGATTCGAAAAAGTGACCCCAAAAAAGGCATCGTTTGTTGCCTTTGCATCATTCACAAGTGAAAATATATAATTCACAAGTGATAGGCTAAGTCACACATCAAACTATTCTTGATTTAATCTGGTCTTTACATATAAATCATGTGTGAAATGTGTTTTAATTTAGAATGGAACATTATCATGCACCTATGCACTTAAATAACACATGGAGGACGCTTTTCCCGTGGTTCATTTTCATGCCAGCCAGGTAGGCTATACTCCTGTTGTAAATATAAGCAATGTGCTTAATATTAGGACAGTTGCGAAATAAATATAGGAGGCCTAGCCTATAGAAAGCTGATGTGCGCCTCTTTTTAAAAAGCCATCAGACGTTCTCGTGCAATTGCATAGCCTATAGAAATGTTGTGCATCATGGCTCTCATTACTTGCTTGATTAGATTTTCAATGACATTGTCAGAGTGATTAGAGGGACAATAGTACTGAATAGCAAGCAGTTAGCACGTTTGGAAGGCTACTCATGACCATCAGCAGCATCAGATCTTGGAAAGCCTGATTACGGTGACTAAATGGTCACGTGAAATTGGATTGCCTGTGTGGCGATAATACGGTCACGCAACAGCCCTATTCACAAATCTGAAATACAAATAGCAACAATGATATAACATACATCTTACCTTTTCAGCTATACTGTACAACACTTCGTCCATTTTCATACATGTTGGGTCCCAATCGTGTCCAAACCTAATGACCAGGGCTCTGTCCTCCTCGGATAGAATGGCTTGGTCGACCTGCCAGCCGTTGTGGAGATGCGGTAGCATGTACGACATCTTGACGCTGCAGTGTCAACACGTATCTTGGTTAAGTATAGTAAGATTACATGTTGGGAGTCACGTTTGTTTACGACTTGTTACAAATGTTTTTCTGAGCTACATGTTGTTACTATCTCGAACAGCAGAAACCCCGTTTCTTTATAGATATAAATTAAAGCCCAGCTACCAACTAGCTAGCTGGCTAGCTAAGCTAGCATATCTGGTTTGGACATTTACAGAAAGTCAAAGTTGAAAGACCTCAACTATAATATTAAATATAAAATGTGATTTGGTTTCAAAACACACTTACCGTTTGAAATACTCAAACTCCAAAGCCTTAAACTGAAGCAAACGGGAAGCCTTGGTCTGTAGTGAAAAGACGAAGACCAGGAAAACGTCGTGTTTACGGTCGCGCACTGTCACTTATAAAGCGACAATAAAAACGGACGGCGCATACCAATCGCGTCAGTATGTCTGCCACTGGCTACACAGAAACATAATTATGATCTTTATAGATAGAAATACAGGGAATGGCTTTCTTTTACATTAGCCCACTTTGGTTAGACAAGACTTCTCAGACAGACACCCATTAATGAGCAAGTTCCAGCAGTGAAATATTTATTGGAAAAAGTTTATTCTGCACAGTTCTGCCACAATGCATCAGAAGGCTCAAACCTTCTAAATCTATACACATTTTAGCTTCTGAAGGACCGAACCCATCTAAAACCCAATAGGTATATAGTACATAAAAACCTGACAATCAATTGCAAGTGACACAGGAAGAAGTTGAAACAAGGAAGAAAAACCCACAGGGGAATTAGCATATGAAAATAAATGGTAAAACCACCAAGGACAGGTTGTCTGTTTTCACCAAATAACTTACAACAAAATTAGTGGACAAACATAAAAAAGCAACAAGGGTGAAAGTGATGTAGGCTACGGCAAAAATCAGTTTGTTTTTTTAGCAAACTCTGAACAATCCACTACATAGTTCCAATAAGGGAAGAATAGCACTCGATACACATTCTGAAAAGAAAAAGATGGACAGTCTTACAGTTATGAATATACTCAGTCTCATCTGGTCAATGGATTCATATAATCACATAATAGATTTGAGTTACTATTGAGAACAAAGGACAATAACTATTATACAGACATACAGAAAATAAGTCTTATGATACAGAAACACAAAATTGACAAATACTGTTCATTAACATTCTGAACATGAGTTAAATGCTGTAGTTGTTTTAAAGTCAGTCAATGATCCCAGTTTGAATACTTACACAATACCAAATACGGGTGTCTTTATATAGCTTTAACATTTGACAGCATTTCAAAATATTATTCTAACTGAATCATGGTCGTTAGGCTGAAAACACATCTTAAAGGTGCCGCCTAGGTGGAAATGGTGGATTTAACCGTCCTGTGGTTGTATGAAACAAACCCCTGAAAACATTGTCTAATACTAATACAGTCCTAACTTGGCTTTACATTTTTTATTTATTTTTATTTTTTATATACGTGTATACAGAGGTTTGTTTTAACATGTAGCCTATGAGAATGTCAACATTTGATTTACAGTTCTATGAAAAGGAGAATAATAAGTCAACATCTAAAATTTAGTTGACAATTACTAGCAGGGAGACTAACATCAATATAAAAGTATACATTTCAGGGCACTGCAGTCTGTTGCAGTCATCCAGGTAAAAGTATCTATACAGACTGTACATGCACTCTGAAGTGACAACTTAGACAGCCATTGCATGTGGTTCTAAAGGATCCATCTCTGGAACATCCATCTGACGTGGTTCTAAAGGATCTTCTTTTGGAACAGAAATTTCTGGTTTCTCTCCTTCTGGCAAATCCGTCTGTTCTGGTTCATCAGGTTCCACTTCCGGGTCAGCCATCTTTTCTGGTTCTGCAGGTTCCACCTCTGGGATGAGGAGGTCGTGCTTAAGTTTTTTCAGCTCTGTCATGTTGAAGCCCATGAAGATGGTAGGGCTGTTCTTCTGAATGGCCTTCATGCACTTCGTGCGCTTCATTCCAAACAGGGTGGACACCTCAGTCCGGGTCAGCCACAGTCTCTTGGAGAGCTCTTCAGACTCCTTCTTGGTGGGGTATGGCTTGGTGTGGAAGTATCTGGTGAGGAAGTCTTTCCGCTCCTCAGAGGGTCGTTTCTCCATCCCACTGGGGTCCAGGGCCAGCTGAATATAGGGGTCCATCTTGGGTACCTGCTCACGTTTTTCCTTCTCTCGTTGCTTACGGAAAGCTGCCCGCGCATCCCTCTCTTTCTTGTTGGCCTCCATGGCCTCCCTGAAGGCAGCCTCCAGCCTCAGCTTGCTCTGTAGCTCAGCAGGGGACTCAGAGGGCTGGGGGACAGGGACGGAGGCCTGCGCTGCCATGGGGACTGGAGGGAGCTGGGCAGAGTACAGACCTGGCACCTGGACCATCTGCTTAAAGGCCATGACTTGTTGTTGGCGTCCGTTGGTGGGGGCGGGCTGGAGTCTGTCTGCATCTTTAGGGGTCTTGGGGGCACGGCGGCAGCGCTGTAGATGGATTACTATAGCTCTCTGCGTGGTCTTGCCTGTGTAGACGCCGTTGCAGTAGATGCATTTGAATGCTGCGGTCTTGAGGATGGCGTGGACGGTGGGTGCGATGCAGTGCTTCCCACTCAGATGGGCCTGGTAGTTCTCCACTGTGACACACTTCTCTTCACAGAAGGGGCAGTCGGTCCGCATCGTTTTACTGGGGTTCCGACACACTTCTTGTTTTCCACCAGGCTGCATCTTGAGGAAGATCAGGTCTAGGGAGTTGGTGACCAGAGCCAGTTTCAGCTCTGCGTCTCCCAGGATCTCTTTGGGGGCCATGGTGTTGATGTCAAAGTAGGGGAACAGAAGGTTACCGCTGTCATCTGTGTACAGTCTATACTCTCGCCTCATGAAGTCACAGTTGGCCTTCTGTGTGGGGTTGTGTTGTGTGTTTGTGTGTTCAACCAGTTGTTGGATGGAGTAGAACATCCCAGGACAGTAGAGGCAGTTAAGCCCGTGCAGTAGGTGTTCAAAGAGTCCCTTTTCAGACAGCAGGATCTTACACTTCAAACACTTGACTGTCTTGTCAGGCATCTTCCTGAGGAAGGGAGCACGGGCAGCCAGGCCCTGCTGCTTAGCTGTTCTGGGCTGGGCCTTGTGGGCAGCCTGTTGATGAGCCTCATAGACATTGGAAGGGAGCAGTTCATTACAGATGGGACAGGTGATCCACTTCTTGGCTTTGGAGTTGAGAGCAGGATTCCCTGCTGGTTTGATTGGTTGAGGAGCCTTGCTGATCAGCTGGATGTTACTCGTCTGGCTGGGCATGCCTACCGGCGTGGCGAAGGTGTAGGTGGGCATGCCGTTGACCTTGTTGCCAGTGGGGAAGAGGTGGCTGAGGAGGGACTGGGAGGTCAGCATGGTGCCCTGGGGGTTGCTCTGGAGCATTGTACCCTGGGGGGTCCCCTGGTTCAAGGGGAGGCGCTGAGTCACCATGAGGGCCTGGGACATCCCTGGAATGCTGATCTGCACCCTCGGGGGCAGGAAGACCTGCTGGGGCTGCTGCTGCTGACCTTGGACCCCTATGGTGAAAGGCACCTGGTTGTGAGGAGCACCAGGTAGTGAGGCGCCAGAGGGCAGTCTGACCATGGTCTGGCCGATGGGCATGGTGGCTGAGATGGCCCCCTGTGGCAGAGCACTCTGCAGCTTGACAGTAGCACCAGGCTGGACGAGACCCTTTGCCTCAGCACCAGCCAGCTGAACCAGGGCCTGAGGGGGGAGGAAGCTCTGGTTGGGCCCTGCCAGCTGCTCAGGACTGGACACCTGTGGCATCTGTTTTTTAGGGGCCAGTGTTTGGTAATTTGTGGGCTTGGCGTACTGAGTGTTCTCCAAGATCCAGGTCCTGATCTGAGCACAGGCCCACTGGTGAGTGGGAGAGGCCAGGATGTGGTGCAGCATGTGCTCCGTGCTTTCAATAGCCATCTTACACACCTTACAGAACTGCCTAGAGGCTGTATGGGGGAACTTAGTGTCTGGTATCCGTCCTGAGAAGTGGTGCCACAGTTTCTCCAGGTGGTTCAGCAGGACGTGCTTCTTCATTGAGAACAGGTTTGAGTCCACATATCGGCACTTACGACACTTAAACCTGTCTCCTTTCTTGGTAGTTGAATGCAGAGATGCTGCATCTTGGTCCACATTTGGAGAGCCATGAAAGAGGAGAAGGTGCTTCTTGAGGAGTCGGGGGTGGGCAACGAAGGAGCAGATCTGGCAGGGAGCCAGGACACACAGTTTCCTCTCATACTCATGGCTCCGCTGTAGATGACTCGTGTAGGAGTACCAGTTCCGGGTGGAGTACTTACAGAGGGAGCAGCACAACAGCCGCGTGCGGTACGGCCACTGGGGGAAGGAGACACATCGATAACAAGCGTGATTAGCAAAATAAGACCATTTTAAATTGATCTGTCACTTCACTAAGGAATGCATGTTATATTTTTTTGTACAGTGTCCCATAGCCATTTCAGATGCTGATTATGTGTGAACTGAATTAACTGATGCATATTCATCAGTGGCTATGCATTTCCACAGAGCCCAGAAATATTGGCACATTTAAGCAATCACTTGATTTCAAACACTTGGTTTGTTGACATCCCTATCAGACTAGTGCATCTTTCCAGGTGCCATTTTACCTTTTTCTTCCTCTTGCCTGGGAAGGGCTCACTGAGATCCACCCACTCAGTCTCCCGGAATGCCTCATCAGAATCAGACTCTTCATCAGAGTTCTTCTTCTCCTTTTGCAGCTCCTGGAAGTTGGTGACAGACAACAACATACAGTTAAGGACAACAAACAGCTAAGTATCATGGGAAGAAAACACTGATCAATGATCTCTGAACATTCACTATCCTGTGTACCAAATGATACCTTATTCCCTTTACAGTGCACTACCACTGACCATCGGGAATAGGGTGCCATTTGGTACAGTTATGGGAAAAGTACTATCCATGCCTATAAACAACGGGTAATAATTAGGGCTCATCTAGTCCCCAAACAAAAGTTCCTACAATGCTCTGATACCTATAAAACAGATAGTTTTAAACATAAAAATTGCACTACAAAAACATACTTCCAGAAGGTTTTTGCAATCCTCCAGTCCAAAATCACTCAAAATGTGTTTCACTCTTCTCCTTGTTTTTCGGATGTTCTCCAAGTTTCCAACCGGGACCTGATACATTGTTCCTCAGCTTCCTGAAAAAGAGAGCCATGTTAGGCCAGGTAATATTATACACATCCAAACTAGGGATGGGATTTGACTGAGTACTTGCATGATTATTTTTCCTAGTACTCAAAAAAATAACAAAGAAATAGGCCTATGTGCACATATGTCTATGCCAAGAGTAACGATGACCAATTTATCATATCCATTACATATAACAAATCCTAATTTGACCTAATAAATATATCGTGCCTTCAGAAAGTATTGAGACCCCTTGACCTTTTCCACATTTTGTTACGTTATTCTAAAATGGACTAAATATAAACCATTCCTTAGCAATCTACACACTTGACATAATAATGACAAAGCGAAAACTGGTCGGACATTTTGGATTCTTGTTTGGGGGGGGTACAACTGTCAGTTGAACAACTGAATGAGTCTTCCTCATTTAACCCAACCCCTCTGAATCGGAGGTGTGGAGGGCTGCCATAACGACATCAATGTCTTTGGCACCCAGGGAACAGTGGGTTATAACTAGCTCAGGGGCCGAACGACAGGTTACCTAGTCAGCTCGGTGATTCAATCCAGCAACCTTTCGGTTACTGGCCCAACGCTCTAACCACTAGGCGACCTGCCACTCCTAATTTATACAAGTATTCATACCCTTTGCTACGATACTTGAAATTGAGCTCAGGTGCATCCTGTTTCCATTGATCATCCTTAAGATGTTTCTACAACTTGATTGGAGTCCACCTGGGGTAAATTCAATTCATTGGACATGATTTGGAAAGGCACACACACCTGTCAATATAAGGTCCCACAGTTGACGGTGCAAGTCAGGCAAAAACCAGGCCAAGATGAAGGAATTGTCTGTAGAGCTCTGAAACAGGTCTGTGTAGAGGCACAGATCTGGGGAAGGGTAGCAAAAAAATGTCTGCAGCATTGAAGGTTCCCAAGAACACAGTTGGCCTCCATTATTCTTAAATGGAAGAAGTTTGGAACCACCAAGACTCTTCCTAGAGCTGGCCGCCCAGCCAAGCAGAGCAATTGGGGGAGATGGGCCTTGTCAGGGAGGTGACCAAGAACCCGATGATCATTCTGGCAGAGCACAAGAGTTCCTCTGTGCAGATGGGAGAACCTCCCAGAAGGACAACCAGTTCTGCAGCACTCCACCAATCAGGCCTTTATGGTAGAGTGGCCAGACGGAAGCCACTCCTCAGTAAACGGCACATGAAAGCCCACTTGGAGTTTGCGAAAAGCCACTTAAAGGACTGACCATGAAAAACAAGATTCTCTGGTCTGATGAAACCAAGATCGAACTCTTTGGCCTGAATGCCAAGCGTCACATCTGGTGGAAACCTGGCACCATCCCTATGATGAAGCATGGTGGTGGAAGAATCATGTAGTGGGGATGTTCTTCAGCGGCAGGGACTGGGAGACTTGTCAGGATCGAGGCAAATATGAACAGAGCAAAGTACAGAGAGATCCTTGATAAACATTCAACAAAGTACTGAGTAAAAAATTTTAAAAAGTATGCCAGCACTGTCAACTGTGGGACCTTACATAACCAGGTGTGTGCTTTTCCAAATAAGGTCCAATCAATGGAAATATTCACTCCAATCAAGTTGTAGAAACATCTGAAGAATGATCAATGAAAACAGGATGCACCTGAGCTCAAGTCTCATAGAAAAGGGTCTGAATACATATGTATTCAAATCTGTTTTTGCTTTGTCATTATGGGGTAGTGTGTAGATTTTTTTTTTAAGAATAAGGCTGTAATGTAACAAAATGTGGAGAAAGGGGTCTAAATTTGAGGTCGACCGATTAATCGGAATGGGCGATTAAGTTTTCATAACAATCGCAAATCGGTATTTTTGGGCGCATATTTTTTTATACCTTTATTTAACTAGGCAAGTCAGTTAAGAACACATTCTTATTTTCAATGACGGCCTAGGAACGGTGGGTTAACTGCCTTGTTCAGGGGCAGAACGACAAATTTGTACCTTTACCTTTACCTTGTCGGCTCGGGGGGATCCAATCTTGCAACCTTAGTTAACTAGTCCAACGCTCTAACCACCTGCCTCTCATTGCACTCCACTAGGAGCCTGCCTGTTACGCGAATGCAGTCGATGCTGGGGGATTTTTATAACAAAAGCGCATTTGCGAAAAAAGCACAATCGTTGGACGACTGTAGCTAACCACAAACACCAATGCCTTTCTGAAAATCAATACACAGAAGTATATATTTTTAAACCTGCATATTTAGCTAAAATAAATTCAGGTTAGCAGGCAATATTAACCAGGTGAAATTGTGTCACTTCTCTTAAGTTCATTGCACGCAGAGTCAAGGAATATGCAACAGTTTGGGCCGCCTGGCTCTTTGCGAACTAATAGACAGAATTTTATGTAATTATGACATAACTTTGAAGGTTGTGCAATGTAACAAGAATATTTAGACTTAGGGTTGCCACCCGTTCGGTATTTTAGCTAACGGTTCTGTATTTCACTGAAATAATAAAACGTTTTGTTTTCGAAATTATAGTTTCCGGATTCGACCATATTAATGACCAAAGGCTTGTATTTCTGTGTTATGTTATAATTAAGTCTATGATTTGATAGAGCAGTCTGAGCGATGGTAGCCAGCAGCAGGCTCGTAAGCATTCATTCAAACAGCACTTTCGTGCGTTTTGCCAGCAGCTCTTCGCAAGCACAGCACCGTTTATGACTTCAAGCCTATCAGCCTAATGGCTGGTGTAACCGATGTGAAATGGCTAGCTAGTTAGCTGGGTGTGCGCTAATAGCGTTTCAAACATCACTCGCTCTGAGACTTGGAGTAGTTGTTCCCCTTGCCCTGCAAGGGCCGCGGCTTTTGTGGAGCGATGGGTAACGCTGCTTCGAGTGTGGCTGTTGTCGATGTGTTCCTGGTTCGAGCCCAGGTAGGGGCAAGGAGAGGCACAGAAGCTATACTGTTACACTGGCAATGCTAGTGCCTAAAAGAACATCCAATAGTCAAAGTATTATGAAATACAAATGGTAGAGAGAGAAATAGTCGTATAAAAACTATTAACTACAACCTAAAACCTCTTATCTTGGAATATTGAACTCATGTTAAAAAGGAACCACCAATATTTTCTCATGTTCTGAGCAAGGAACTTAAACGTTAGCTTCTTTACATGGCACTTTCACTCCTCCAGCATTTCTTTAAACCAAATTGAACATGTTTCATTATTTATTTGAGGCTGAATTGATTTTTATTGATGTATTATATTAAGTTAACATAAGTGTTCATTCAGTATTGTTGTAATTGTCATTATTACAAATAAAATAAAAACTGTCCGATTTAAATCGGTATCGGCCCTTTTGGTCCTCCAATTATCGGTATTGGCGTTAAAATCATAATCGGTCAACCTCTAGTCTAAATACTTCCCAAATGCACTGTCGACTAAACCCTTCCATTGTTCTGCAACTAGCTACCCCTAACAAGCAAAGTTTGAAATGTGTTCTACACTCATGGCTTTGAGTCTCTAGTAACTCTTGTCAAGGAGTGAAATGTAAACTTAAAATATACAAGCGTTTGCACGAGATACTTGTGTGTATATAAAGTGTATGTGGATACCCCTTCAAATTGGTGGATTCGTCCATTTCAGCCACACCCGTTGCGGATTGCAGACACGTGTATAAAATCAAGCAGCCATGCAATCTCCAGACAAACATTGGCAGTAGAATGGCTTTACTGAAGAGCTCAGTGACTTTCAACGTGGCACCGTCATAGGATGCCATCTTTCCAACAAGTCAGTTAGTCAAATGTCTGCCATGCTAGAGCTGCCCTTGGTCATCTGTTATTGTGAAGTGGAAACATCTAGGAGAAACAACGGCTCAGCCGCAAAGTGGTAGGCCACACAAGCTCACAGGACGGTTGCAGAGTTCCAAACTGCCTCTGTAAGCGAAGTCAGCACAATAACGGTTTGTCAGGAGCTTCATGTAATAGGTTTCCATGGCCAAGCAGCTGCACAGATGCCTAATCTCACCATGTGCAATGCCAAGTGTCACCTGGAGCAGTGTAAAGCTCACCGTCATTGACCTCTGGAGTGATGAATCATGCTTCACCATCTGGCAGTCCGACGGACGAATCTGGGTTTGGTGGATGCCAGGAGAACGCTACCTGCCCCAATGCAGAGTGCCAACTGTAAAGTAATGCTCGTAGCTGAATGGAAGCAAGTCCCACAGCAATGTTCCAACATCTAGCGGAAATCCTTCCCCAGAAGAGTGGAGGCTGTTATAGCAGCAAGTGGGGGTACCAATTTCATATTAATGCCCATGATTTTGGAATGAGATGTTCGATGAGTAGGTGTCCACATACATTTGGTCATGTAGTGTATATTCAGTCTAATTTTTGTGCCATTTCAGATCAGCTTATTACAGTTTCAATAAATATGTTATATTATATGGTGGAATACAATCTCTAGAAATAAAGGCAGTAACTGCACTTGCTTGTAGAAGCCTATGGCTGTGCAATGGTATAGCCTTGCTTTTTTAATTTAGCCGACATGACGGTCTTATTTCCTGAGCCCTTAAGGGCATTCAAGACACCCATTTCCTAGTAAAAATACATGTCATATAATAAAATAAAACAGAATATTTTTCCAAATGAAAAAAAAAAATCACTGCGAAGTGAAGAGCATTTTGCATATGGAACTGTTATTTAGAGTGATTGTTTCAAACGTGACTATTTGGCAATTTTTCAGGATTACAAAACAATTACGGCCACATCTGTTTGGTGAGGCCTAGGATTTATTCCGATGAAAATACGCTCAGTCTTTATCAAACTAATGTTTTTGTGTATTTTCAGTGTGGAACCGGTCTATGTTTAAGGGCGTGGGCACTAGCAGTCCACAAAGTAGCCTAAATGGAAAATAGACTGGAATATTATTATTCCAAAACGGCAGCCCTCTGTTGAAACATTTCCTACTTTAATCAACCAGTCCATTTTGAAATGTGACAAAATTGTCATTTTGCCAAGAATGTGGCTTGTGTATCCCATCATTTAGATACGTTTTCATAGGCATTTATTTCTGTAGGCCTAACAGGAGTTAGTGTGCCCCGTTAGCATGTGTAGAGGAGGCAGTCGGAACGCAATTGAGTGAGTGATACACAGAGGGAAAAGGGAATTTAAGGAGAAGAACTGTGTGATGCTTGGTTTGGTTTCTTTTTTGCTGTGCCCCGCAAATGCACATGTAGAGATGAAGCACTAGAGTCAAAGCAAATGAATGTGGTCTTAATTTTTTTAACGGGACAATTTCACTTGTCCGTTCCGGGAGCCACAAAGCACATTCCACAAAATAGTTTTACAGTATATATAGTGATCTCTAGTTAAAGATCATGCTTTGACATCCATGAATGTAGCCTATGGATTAATGTGTTTATGGCCCATAGGCCATAAATGTAAACCAATAACCTAAGTATTTTACTTTTAGATGTGTGTATTGTTAGATATTACTTTTGGAGCTAGGAACACAAGCATTTTTCTATATCCGCAATATATATGCGTGCGACCACTAAAATGTGATTTAGTGACAAGATATAGAAATGCCATTGTCATGTTACCCTCACCCAATACTGCTACCATTTCCAAATCTAGCACCATGTGCCACACAGCAAGATGACAAGAACATTTGGGTAGTTGCCATACGGCCAAAACAAAAGTAAAAAATTAGTGTACAGGAGCTGCCAACTCACGCATTTGACCCTCACACCAGATCTTATATCTCATGCATTGAAAAGTACTGCTGTTATTTGTAGAATTAGTCCATTGTATAGTAAGTGTGTTAACTTTTAAACCGTGCTCCAAATCGTTTTTGAAAATCAGACCATCTGCGCCTGCAACTTATCACGAGCAGAACCTCTATCATTGACCTGTCTTGCAACAGCACTGTGAACCGCTGCACATTGAAGCATATGATTGGTCTAGTTATGTAAGGCAGGGGTTCCCAAACTCTTTCCACTCTGGGTCCCCCCTCCAAGCTTTGGAACATTCCACGCCACCCCTGCACGCACACACATCTATTTCTATGGGCACAAGAACTGTTCACACCCCAGGTTTAAAGCTTATTACCTGCAATTCTACACATTTTGTCATGTGGTGCAAAGAACATTTAGCAGTTTTAAAGCTAATTTTCTTGCAATTGTATACATTTTGCCACATCTAATGTATATTCATGTGATTTGAGTGACATATTACAACATCTATGGGCAAATAAAACCCAGCTGACATAGGCTAGTTGATCTGGACATTTCTGACAAGTTATAAATAGCTCTAAGGTATACAATGACTAACATGACAAGAGGAACTGATGGTGCACTACCCACTTTCGAAATTGCACCTTGTGCATTCTATTATTACAACTTTCAAGAGTAAGTTTAAAACCAGACGGAGCTCCTTAAGTGTGTTTTTTAAAGTATTTATAAACCTGCCCCCCTCCCTAGGAGGCACAACACAGTTTGGGAACCACTAATGTAAGGGATCAACGGGATTGGATGCAGGTGTAAACATTTTTTTTAGCGTCCCTCAAGATTAGAGTGGAGCTGAATAGAGAATGTACTCCACTGAGTTTATAAAACTGTTAAAAGAGTAGCACAGTAGCAGTTTTATGTACAATTTTGCCCAAACTAGGTTGCTGTTACTCCCATCCCCATTGCAGAATGCAGCCTTTTGACATGTATTTGAATCAATTTAATCCACACTTGCATTAAATCTCCTCATTTGGCGATTGGCATTAGGCTGTGACAACGAAAAGGCAGCAGACAGACCTAGTTTGGTAGGGTGACATGATTTGAAACTATGAAAATAATTGTCAAGATTGTGACCCCAAAAGTCTAAATTTGATTCTGGAGCAGGGACAATGAATATTTATATATTTTTTGGTTAGGGTGTAGGGGTAGATTTATGGCATCTTGTATTCAGGAGATTTTATCAAATTTATTTAGCCTGATCAGTGGAACAATTCTCATTCTTAACAATGGGCTAAAATAGGGTAATTTGTGTGCAAGAACACTTATTCGCCAAACTTATTTTATTATTCCACTTCTTTCCAATTTTGCCAGTGTAATCACATATTTGAAATCCGATATGCCTACGTGTCTTTGAAAATGAATTATGAGGCTATGTATTTTTGCAGCCATTCCATGGATAGTTTTGCATAAATCATACAAATAAGCATTGGATATTAAACACTCCAAGCTTAAACATTTTTTTTATTAAAAAAATATATATTGTATTCTGCACATGCTAGGCAGATGGTAAGGGGAATCACAACTCAAACGCATCATATTTCATCTCGGTAGAGTAAGATTATAGCAAGGATCTTCAACTAGAAGACATAAACCACCTGCATATTGATATTCAGTCAATTGTGGGTGATTGGGAAATTAATTGTTATAACAAGAACATTTTCAAAACACCCAACACTTGGGAAACATAGATCAGGGGTGGTGAACCCTCCAGTAGAGCAAGCAGGATTTTTTCAAGCCTTATTTTAAAAAGAGTTCACCCAAATTACAAAATGTTTGTATTTACCTTAAAAGCAGTCTATGGACAAGGAGACTGCTATCTATGATTTGGTGACCCACTGCTATCAACCACTAAAGTGTTAGTATTTCCTGCGCAGAGCCTTGGTGTAGTGGTAACACTATCTTGCATGTGTCACATACTTTCCATCCTTTATACTGTTTTTCCACAATCTTATTTATTTACTGTCTGAATAAAGTGTCAATCCACCTAAATAAGGTTTCACAAAAATAGGCATACTTTGAGATTTGGAGGGGTGAAATGTTAGTCGACAAATTGAGTTAATTTCATGTTCAAAGTATCCTTAATAAACCGGACCTGTGGTTTATATATTGTTTTATTTTCCACCCTGGTCATAAGCCCAAGCCATGTCAAAATACGTAGAATGGCAGGAAATTAACTTTCGGGACATTTTACTGTTTTAATGTCTAGGGGTTGTGCCAGGGAAAAATGAAATTCACATAGGAAATCTCACTCTAAACTTTCTTAAAAAGTTGCCAGCCCGGAGTGTACTCGTTCCAATTACAGGCACCCGAAAGAGTCCTGTATTGTTATTTTTCGTCACGAGCTAGCTAACGTTAGCTGGCTAGCTAAGTAGACCCCCGACACAGGAGTTGAACATTTGCGTGCCTTCCTTGGATGTGGCAGCCGTTTCAGATTCCCTCTCCGGAAACAAACCCTGAATCCCCCCCCTCACCCGTGGTCACAATGCCCCATGGTAGGCACAGAAATTACAATTGAAGTTGAAAGGGCAGTCATTCGAATGGGACGCCTATGCCACGAAGGGTCACCAAAAGCGGCCGGTGGACCCGAGAGCAAAAATATAGCTAAAACCATGTAATTGTATGCATTGGCGGGAATAAAAAAATAAGCTAAAATGCTAGCTAGCTAGCTAGCTGTGTTGAACTCAATGATCAATCATTGGTTGAACTGCATACAAACATGTCTGGTTGGCTGATTTATGAAAGTGGATCTGCGCAAATGTCGACAATGGCTACAATAGGTGTAGATTTGTGATGAACTGTTGAAGATGTTGACTGACCGGGCTACATACAATTACCTTTGCTTTTGCTTCTCCGGTTATAAAAGGATGGCTGTCGCGTCTTTTTTTTTTTTACCGTGTATGGATAGTTTCACCAATCCGCCAGCGCTTCAGTCTCGGTGTCACGGAAGTGTGCAATCAATCCACCTGGACGATACTCTGCCACTCACCTCCCCGGACAAGATGCAACCGCCAAAGTTAATTCAGGAAATAATGATTCACATTAAAGTGAAATAATTGATGTATTGTGCTGTTTCACCCTCCTCCTGAAGTAAAAAATGGCGCTTGTGTTCAGGACATGACGTTTGGGTCCTAATTAGCATATATGGAGGATGACCAATGAGATTGAAGTTAGCTGTGGACTAAATTGGGGAACTTTCCAAACATAATTGAAGTTTCGTAGTGATTTCCTTCCATTTAAATCTTAATTGATTAGTTAATTGGGTGAATAAACATGACATAAGAGCACAAAAGAGGTGTGGGTGTGGCTGCAGACAGAATAAAGAATCTGGAAAAAGCTAGCTAGTCACATGGTACAATTCAAAACAACCAATAGTCTGTCAGGAAATTGAGGCAAAGGGGAGGGCCAAAAATATTTTATGGTGACCTCATATCATGCCACTGTTCATCAGCCAATGGTAGACTACCCTTCCAGTCCATTATTTGCTGAAAAAAACCCATAAGAATTTAAGTACATGCTACCTTTTATTACAATACATTAGTGTGTTAGAAATGTCTAAAATGAAATTGCAATGGAATTTGAAAGGTACAAATCAAGAATAACAATATTACTTATTATTGTTATATTTTATATGTTACGCAAAAACAAATACATCTACTAATTGTGGCCAAAGGTGTAGCCACAGCGAAATTTGGCTCGCCAGCTAAAGCTATTCAATCAACTCCAATCTGTAAAACTATAAACTATTTTCAGGAACGAGACATGAACACAGATTTACACATTGTTAATTGGGTTATCATACATGGTTGTCAATGTATTGATTGGTGCCCTAACGCCATGGTCTACTAGTGGCTGGCTAGTGACCATCTCTTGAAAGCCCATTGCCGATACATTTCTTATTAAAGCTGAACTTTCCTCAACTTTCACTCCTATAGTCAGGTTTGCATTGTCAACAGTTGCATCTTGACAGTAGCCGTGTCCGAATACCCATACTAGCGTACTACATACTTAAATTGCATTCCAGGTCGCAATTGTAAATGAGAACTTGTTCTCAACTTGCCTACCTGGTTAAATAAAGGTGAAATAAAATACTCATTTCGGCATTTGATGTATTTACAATTCACTCGTCTTTAATGAATAACATTTGACAACAGCTGATAATCAGATAAATTGTCACACTGTACCAAAATATGAATGGTGGTAGTCAACGCAATCGCGCATTAGATAACGCATTCGGAGTACTATTTTCACATGCTATAAAACTTTTTTTTCACGTACTATTTAGTACGCTAGTATGAGTATTTGGACACAGACATTGTCTCTTCAAATCACCACCTTCAGGTGAAAATAAGTCACTTCTGACGAATTGCCGCCAAACTGTGATCGCCCCCTGGAGGCCAACAGTAATAATGCAGACCTATCCTAAAACTGTTACAGGCTTGTTATCCTCTCAAATAAAAACTGTCAGTATTCTTTACTCATTATTATATTCCTCATGATGGAAATATATTTTCAAGAGCAACACACAGAACAATGGCCTTGAGTGTGAAATTACTCGATATGCACCATATGTGAACGAGGTGCCAGTGAAGATAGCGAGAATACGGTGTACATTGTTTCAGAAGAGAAACTAAGTACTGTAGCAGAATGTGATCATAAAGCTTTTCACATCTTTCTGTGAGAGAATTTGGTGTTTGGGTTGCATTTTCTATCAGGGTCAATAGGTCATCTGGGTTTTTAGACTTGGTCTCAAGCTAGAGGGCCTGCTGTCATTTGCTTGTCTGCATGTGACACCCTATTCCCTAGTCAAAAGTCATGCACTATATAGAGGTATATAGGCTGCCATTTCATAAGCAGACATTTTGTGTTGCAGGACAACAGACACACAGCCTGGTAAATATAGGAGTTTACATGATGAATGACATACCTTACTAGTGTAACGGATGTGAAACGGCTAGCTTAGTTAGCGGTGTGCGCTAAATAGCGTTTCAATCGGTTACATCACTTGCTCTAAGACCTTGAAGTAGTAGTTCCCCTTGCTCTGCAAGGGCCGCGGCTTTTGTGGAGCGATGGGTAACGATGCTTCCTGGGTGACTGTTGTCGTTGTGTGCAGAAGGTCCCTGGTTCGCGCCCAGGTATGGGCGAGGGGACGGTTTAAAATTGTACTGTTACATTGATGCTGTTGACCCGGATTACTGGTTGCTGCGGAAAAAGGAGGAAGGTCAAAAGGGGGGTGAGTGTAACGGATGTGAAACGGCTAGCTTAGTTAGCGGTGTGCGCTAAATAGCGTTTCAATCTTGAAGTAGTAGTTCCCCTTGCTCTGCAAGGGCCGCGGCTTTTGTGGAGCGATGGGGAGGGGACGGTTTAAAGTTGTACTGTTACACTAGTTTATAAGGGTCAAGGGCTCTTCATAATACAAAAAGTAAACTGAAAACAGCAAGGATGAAGCAGGCTGGCCTTCATTTGAACATGTGCCTCCTGTATCAGCATTAAACCGCTATGAGAAAGCAGCCATTTTTTAGTCTGTACCTGGCTGGAGACTTCCCTATGGGAAAATCTCAATTGCACAAGCCTCACGTCCGCTTTCCCCGTCTTCCCATTAGAGGTCAGAAGGACCTCTGGCTTTCTCATCCAATGGGTTTTGAGGAGACAAGGAGTATGCAATTGAGCAAGTCCCTAGTTTAGCCTGCGTCTGAAATGGCACTCTTTTATAGGGAATAGGGTGCCATTTTGGATGCATTAGCTCTGGTCAAATTTACACTATACACAAAGTATACAGGGAATAAGGTGCCATTTCAGATATGCAATTTATTGTTCACAGAATGGTAGCATTATGCCAAAAGCATCACTAAGAGGATCATCCATTCCCATTAGAAACATCAACATTATGGTCCTAATAACAAGGCATGTATGGATGAAATGTTGGCCAATATTGGGAACTAATAAGGACAGTTTGAATAACAATAAGGCAAATTGTACCAAACGTATTTGGGAATGAATTTATTCTGATGTGTTCCTGTGCATCATTCACCACCGCTGTAACAGTTTGCAGTGAACTGCCCAGAAGTCTTAAAATTGGTTAACATGAGTTTATTGAAGACAAAAGAATCTGACAAGCATTCTCTAACAAAACACATACATGTAAAGTTGAAATGTAATATAAAAAGCTAACTCTCTCTGTGGAATGTACGTGATCCTTCCATTTCCTCCTACGCTCCAAAGTTATGTAGTGCCAATCTGAACATGTCGTTGGTGCAGATCCATTTGTTGTCAACGTTCTTCAGCAGGAAAGTTTGTTGAAATCCCATCACCTGGTCCGTGTCAGCCTTTCAAAGAAAAGAGAACAGATGATCATCATCCTCAATAAATAGTTCACTCAACTACATTACATACAGTAGAAATTAGCCATAATAGGCCCCATCGATTTGATTACTTTCAAGTTTATTATAGTTAAAAGGGATATTTCGGGAATATAGCAATGAGGCCCTTTATTTCCCCAGAGTCAGATTAACTTGTGGATACCATTTTTATCTTTCTGCTAGCAGATACCAGACTTCCAGTCATTTTACTAACTCTAGTTAGCAACTTCATAGTGCACACAGACAAAAATGGTATCCACGAATTAATCTGACTAAATAGCCTCATTGCCAAAATCCCAAAGTATCCCTTTAAACTCAAGCGTCTTCAGGTGCTATTGAAATTAAAACAGGAGCTGCTCCTTCCATGAAAAGCTCCCACAATTCAACGTGCACCGTTTCAGCCCCAGCGTGCAGATAGCAATACCCAGTGGAACAGGTGTCACTGTGCTAGCTTAGCAGCTTCATTACTTCCCTCAACTTGCCAACTACTTCGTTTGAACTACGGTCCTCTGCCTCGCAAAAACAGTTAACACACGTGACCGCCAACTCCAAAACGTATACCCCAGTTGTGTCACGGAAAAGGATGCAAAAATCACTGGGGCCATCTCAAGCTGTGGGTGAGATTCTGGTATGAACTCTGTTCCGCCAGCAAGTCACTGGACGTGCGTCCACTACTTTTGAAACAACCTACCTTGAGCTGTCCCATCACCATGCTCATCACACAGCTGTCTGGTGTGGGCTGGTGGTCCTGTGCGGTGATGCTGTGCTGGATCGACTGGAACGGTAAACTCTGCAGTAAGGGAGACAATAAGGTCTATATGTCTGTACCATGTAAAATAATTAAGTTATGCATTATAATTAGTTTGATGATGTGAAGCTTAAATGAAGATGTCACTTACAGTGATCTTCTCCATAATGGCTTTGTGCCCCTGGAAACCAACTCCTTCCCATGTTAAACATGACGCATCAGTCTGGAAACACGCAGTCATTTATTAAGACAGTGAGCTCTCACTGAACTCATCAGTTACACACTGAACATGAGCAGGTGTGTATCCATTAGTTTTGCAACAGAAACCATTTAGCATTTACTCTAGGAACCGAACCTACCTAAATTTGTCCAATAGAAACTCTTGTTTTCGTTGCAAAACATTTTCTGTTTGGAAGAAATGGTTACTATTGGAAAACGTTTACAACGGAATCTGACTAGTGAATACACCCCAGGCGTCCACATCAAAAGTATTTTCATGAGTCCTTGTGTCCTCTTCATCCATGCCACTTTATCAAAGCCGTTTGAAGGATAGACCTTGATCATCTCTCAGTTCTATTACATTACACAAGAGTCATTGGACGAAGGAGTCTTCTATACGGGGGAATTTTGTTAAGAGTCCAGACGCTTAATCTGAACATTAAAACGCATCGCTTGCAGTACAGTTTCGCAAGCATAAGTACCGTATCATTTTCAAAAAACTCAAATGTACACCGTGATAGGTTTATCTCCATGTTACTGTGCTTGTTTACAGAAAATAGACAGATGACAAGAGGTGACCACCTGTGCTACCTAGCATGCCACAAACACCTGTGTGTAAGTGTAGTAGAACTGTAGTTGTATGGATCTGCGAGAAAAAAAAATGCTACAGTAAGTGTATCTTTTTTATTTGAAGGATGATCTCTTGATTAAAGATAAGGGCCCTATGTTCATATGTTTCAAAAAATGTATCACAGGCAATGATTGACATTTCTAGACGTTAAAACGGCATCGGATAGTAGTTCACATGAGCCAGTCGTGGGCGAAGCTAATGGCTGAAAACTGTAGGGAGAAAGCTGAATGCCTTCTAGAGTTTAAGAGCTCTTTGGAGAAGAGTCCAAGGGGAGGAGCCAAAGAATAGAGACTTGAGATTCACCCAAAGGTTTCCAGATGACAAAGTTGGTCCATGAAAAACCATTGAACATCTCTAAATGTGTTGAAATTAAAATACTCACATAGAGGTCAGCAAGTTTGGTTCTATCAGAATCAAACTGTTGGTAATAATGTTGCACAAAGCCTGCACCTATCTGCTCCCACACCGGTTTGCTTGCCATGGTTCAAAGTGCAGGTTGGAATCTGGAGAGGAAAACGCGCCATGAATAGGAGGTAGCCAGCAGCACATCCTTTATTTATTTTTTATCCCTGATATACCTGGTGATGAGCAAACCCCACGTGTTTCAGAATCACTCTGAATTATTGGAATAAGAATCAATCAATGGAAGTCAGGCACTTATCAAGAGAACATCAGCACGATAATGGCTTCCTATATCTTGAAAATGTATATGAAAAGCGCATTGGACCAATAACCAAAAGGTTGCTGGTTCAAATCCCCGAGCCGACTGGGTGAATAATCTGTCGATGTGCCCCTTGAGCAAGGCACTTAACCCTAATGGCACATACGTATCTCTGGATAAAAGCGTCTGCTTAATTACTAAAATGGAAACGCTAGCTACTTAGCTAGCAAGTTAACGTAGCTAAATAGCTAGCTCGCTAAACTCATTTAAAGTCAGTACATCATTCCACTCAGAAAATGACAGATAAACTTTCACTTTGCTTTGCAATGAATCATTTCCCTTTATAAGGTAAACGCGATTATTCCTTAATGGTTGTTTAAAACTTAATATGAAACTTACCTTAATATGCAACTAGCTAGCAATCCAGTGTGGATGCACGCCTTTCCCGCTTCATCCGGAATACAGGTTGTGTTGTCATATACTGGACTAAACGACCAATAGTGTTTGCGCCTTGGTTCGATTGACGGGTACCTAAGAGCGTGAATGTCCCCCGAAAGGGCGTTTTACTTCAGTGCAACCAACCTTGGTAGTCAATTATTTTCAGCCCATTGATAATAAAATGTATATCAATATTAAATTAGTTGTGTTCAATATTATGTCAGTAAATGTGGACAATTGTGAGTTAATGGATATGACAATGTATACTTTTGAAAAACAATAATTTGAAGTTATTTTTCAAAGATTTTTGGAGCCAAGAAAGGTAAAGTGACAAAATTGTGCTTTATGTTACATCTAGCATCTAGTATAACTATTACGTCTTATATATTTTGATATCTATAGTAACACTCAATAACATCTTTCCAGATGAGGGTTTACTGAAAGTCAATCAAGAAGAAAGAAACCACTTTATTTGTAATTATTTGGTATGATGATCATTAGTGACAAAAGTAAACAATAATATACAATTATCACAAAAGAGTATGTTAAACAAATAAATGTTGCTTGGTGCAGTGTGGAGAATTACAAATAGCCAATTCCACTCCAGCATTAGGCCATACAACAGGAAACAATAGCAATCTAAAAGATGTCTACAGACAGAATGTCACTGAAACTACCATATCATGTTAATGTTTAGCCAAGCTTGAACATCATATACTCCAAATCATACTGTTGGTGAGAGTACAAGTTTGATGATTAATATAATTTTTCTGACAGCAATTCAATTCAACATGTGACCACAAGATCAGAAAAGGGGAAACACTTGGAGGAACTTGAAAAACTGTCTTAAAAAAATAAGTATTTAGATTAATAACAATTTTCCTATTTCACGTGTCCAATAAGAGTCTGATTTCTTCAGCATCTTCACAGCCACTTGTGAGAGAGAAAGAGACAGAGCCAACACTATATTGCTAGTTGAAATTGTTGCACCTCAGATCCTCCAGTCCAGAGCACATTAGAATTATTGTCCCGATAGTCAGGTCCAGAGCCATATCCTTCTCAATCTATGGCTCTGGTCCAGTTCAGACAGCCATGAAGACTGAAGTCCCCTGGCCTAGAGAAGGAGTTAGGCTGACCATTGCATGTGTGATGTGTGGGAGCTGCAGGCCTGTTTCAAGTTACCTTCTAAATGGCACCCTTGTTGACAAGAGCCCTGTGGGACCTGGTCAATACTATAAAGGAATAGGGTGTAATTTTAGACAAACTTTCAGTGTCCTGGGTGTTGGGTGAAATAATCATCTGTTTTGAACACTGGGGGAAGCTCCTGATCATGCTGCTGATGCCTTCTGGGGCTGGCTGGTTTCTGCAGAGATAAATAATATGGTTCATAATTTATATCCACTGAGAGCAATGTATAGGCCAGGAGACCTACCATTTAATACAAAAAAACATTACTAAAGCAATTAAAAAGTTGTAAAATAAATCATGAATAGCAGATGATAATAGGGAGATATGAACCAGTATCTGTGTGTTAGAGACCTCTGAACCAGAGCCTTCTGGGCATTACAAACTCACATTCACAAGCTCTGCAAGCATTATAATGTCAAAATACGTTCGTTGATCACCATATATGGAGATTAGCTGAGCAACCAATTCCATGTACTAAAGATACGGCCGGTATTTTTTTAAAATGACAAGCAATCGAAAAAAAAAGCCTCTTCGGCACCTTCAAATCAAATGTTATTTGTTACGTGCGACGATAACAACAGGTGTTCACCTTAGTGAAATGCTTACTTACAGGCCCTAACCAATAGTGCAATTTAAGTAAAAAAATAAGTATTAGGTGAACAATAGATAAGTAAAGAAATAAAAAACGTAAAAAGACAAATTAACAGTAGCTAGGCTATGTACAGTAGTGGGGCTATATACAGTAGCGAGGCTATATACAGGTGAATAATGGGTGAATACTGGGTGAGTCGGGCTAATAGAGGCAATACGCTCATATAGGTATAGTTAAAGTGACTATGCATATATGAAAAACAGAGTAGCAACAGTGTAAAAGAGAAATTGGCGGGTGGAGGGTGGTGGGACAATGCAGATAGTCCGGGGTAGCCAATGTGCTCAGCAAAAAAAGAAAAAGTCACTTTTTCAGGACCCTGTCTTTCAAAGATATTCTGTAAAAATCCAAATAACTTCACAGAGATCTTAATTGAAAAGTGTTTAAACACTATTTCCCAAGCTTGTTCAATGAACCATAAACAATTAATGAACATGCACCTGTGGAACGGTCGTTAAGACACTGACAGCTTACAGACGGTAGGCAATTAAGGTCACAGTTATGAAAATTAAGGACACTAAAGAGGCCTTTCAGCTGACTCTGAAAAACACCAAAAGAAAGATGCCCAGTGTCCCTGCTCATCTTTGTGAACGTGCCTTAGGCATGCTGCAAGGAGGCACGAGGACTGCAGATGTGACCAGGGCAATAAATTGCAATGTCTGTACTGTGAGACGCCTAAGACAGCTCTACAGGGAGACAAGACAGACAGCTGATCGTCGTCACAGTGGCAGACCACGTGTAACAACACCTGCACAGGATCGGTACATTCGAACATCACACTTGCGGAACAGGTACAGGATGGCAACAACAACTACCCGAGTTACACCAGGAACACGCAATCCCTCCATCAGTGCTCACTGTCCGCAATAGGCTGAGAGAGGCTGGACTGAGGGCTTGTAGGCCTGTTGTCAGGCAGGTCTTGCCCAGACATCACCGGCAACAACGTCGCCTACGGGCACAAACCCACCGTAGGTGGACCAGGCATGACTGTAAAAAAAGCTCTCCACTGACGAGTCACGGTTTTGTCTCACCAGGGGTAATGGTTGGATTCGCGTTTATTGTTAAAGGAATGAGCGTTACACCGAGGCCTGTACTCTGGAGCAGGATCGATTTGGAGGTGGAGGGTCCGTCATGGTCTGGGGCGGTGTGTCACACCATCATCGGACTGAGCTTGTTGTCATTGCAGGCAATCTCAACGCTGTGCGTTACAGGGCAGACATCCTCCTCCCTCATGTGGTACCCTTCCTGCAGGCACATCCTGACATGACTCTCCAGCATGACAATGCCACCAGCCATACTGCTCGTTCTGTGAATGATTTCCTGCAGGACAGGAATGTCAGTGTTCTGCCATGGCCAGCGAAGAGCCCGGATCTCAATCTCATTGAGCACGTCTGGGACCTGTTGGATTGGAGGGTGAGGCCTAGGGCCATTCCCCCCAGAAATGTCACTGAACTTGCAGGTGCCTTGTTGGAAGAGTGGGGTAACATCTCACAGCAAGAACTGGCAAATCTGGTGCAGTCCATGAGGAGGAGATGCACTGCAGTACTTAATGCAGCTGGTGGCCACACCAGATACTGACTGTTACTTTTGATTTTAACCCCCCCTTTGTTTAGGGACACATTATTCAATTTATGTTAGTCACATGCCTGTGGAACTTGTTCAGTTTATGTCTCAGTTGTTGAATCTTGTTATGTTCATACAAATATTCACACGTTAAGTTTGATGAAAATAAACGCAGTGAGAGGAAGTTTATTTTTTTGCTGAGTTTATGTATATGAGTGTATAGTTAAAGTGACTATGCATAGATGATAAACAGAGAGTAGCAGCAGCGTAAAAAGGGGGTGGACAATGCAAATAGTCCGGGTAGCCATTTCATTACCAGTTCAGGAGTCTTGTGGCTTGGGGGTAAAAGCTGTTGAGAAGCCTTTTGGTCCAAAACTTGGCACTCCGGTAACACTTGCCATGTGGTAGCAGAGAGAACAGTCTATGACTGGGGTGGCTGGGGTCTTTGACAATATTTAGGGCCTTCCTCTGACACCACCTGGTGTAGAGGTCCTGGATGGCAGGCAGTTTAGCCCCAGTGATGTACTGGGCCGTACGCACTACCCTCTGTAGTGCCTTGTGGTCGGAGGCCGAACAGTTGCCGTACCAGGCACTGATGCAACCAATCAGGATGCTCTCGATGTTGCAGCTGTAGAACCTTTTGAGGATCTGAGGACCCTTGCCAAATCTTTTTTAGTGTCCTGAGGTGGAATAGGCCTTGTCGTGCCCTCATCACGACTGTCTTGGTGTGTTTGGACCATTGTAGTT
Source organism: Oncorhynchus keta (assembly GCF_023373465.1). Taxonomy (NCBI): domain Eukaryota; kingdom Metazoa; phylum Chordata; class Actinopteri; order Salmoniformes; family Salmonidae; genus Oncorhynchus; species Oncorhynchus keta. The sequence continues at coordinate 31,639,374 of NC_068439.1, forward strand.
TGTTGGTGATGTGGACACCAAGGAACTTGAAGCTCTCAACCTGCTCTACTACAGCCCCGTCGATGAGAATGGGGTCGTGCTCGGTCCTCCTTTTCCTTTAGTCCACAATCATCTCCTTTGTCTTGATTACTTTGAGGGATATTATTCTGGCACCACACGGCCAGGTCTCTGACCTCTTCCATATAGGTTGTCTCGTCGTTGATCAGGCCTACCACGGTTGTGTCATCTGTTGTGTCAATTGATTTAATGACGGTGTTGGAGTCGTGCCTGGCCACGCAGTCGTGGGTGAACAGGGAGTACAGGAGGGGACTGAGCACGCACCCCTGAAGGGCTCCAGTGTTGAGGATCAGCGTGGCTGATGTGTTGCTACCTACCCTCACCACCTGGGGGTGGCCCGTCAGGAAGTCCAGGATCCAGTTGCAGAGGGAGGTGTTTAGTCCCAGAATCCTTAGCTTAGTGATGTGCTTTAAGGGCACTATGGTGTTGAACGCTGAGCTGTAGTCAATGAATAGAATTCTCACGTAGGTGTTTCTTTTGTTCAGGTGGGAAAGGGCAGTGTGGAGTGCAATAGAGATTGCATCATCTGTGGATCTGTTTGGGTGGTATGCAAATTGGAGTGGATCTAAGGTTTCTGGGATAATGGTGTTAATGTGAGCCATTACCAGCCTTTCAAAGCACTTCATGACTACGGACGTGAAGGCAGATTACCTTAGTATATTTGGGCACAGGGAATATGGTGGTCTGCTTGAAACATGTTGGTATTACAGACTCAATCAGGAACATGTTGAAAATATCAGTGAAGACACCTGCCAGTTGGTCAGCACATGCGCGGCGCACACGCCCTGGTAATCCGTCTGGCCCCCCGGCCTTGTGAATGTTGACCTGTGTAAAGGTTTTACTAACATCGGCTACGGAGAGCGTGATTACACAGTCGTCCGGAACAGCTAATGCTCTCATGCATGCCTCAGTGTTGCTTGCCTCGAAGTGAGCATAGAAGTGATTTAGCTCGTCTGGTAAGCTCGTGTCACTGGGCAGGTCACGGCTGTGCTTCCCTTTGTGGTATGGAATAGTTTGCAGGCCCTGCCACACAAGTGTCGGAGCCGGTGTAGTACGATTCAATCTTAGTCCTGTATTGGCGCTTTGCCTGTGTGATGGTTTGTCGGAGGGCATAGCAGGATTTCTTATAAGCTTCCGGGTTAGAGTCCCGCACCCTGAAAGCGGTGGCTCTACCCTTTAGCTCAGTGCGAATGTTGCCTGCAATCCATGGTTTCTGGTTGGGGTATGTACGTACAGTCACTGTGGGGACGACGTCCTTGATGCACTTATTGATAAAGCCAGTGACTGATGTGGTGTACTCCTCAATGCCATCGGCAGAATCCCGGAACATAATCCAGTTTGTGCTAGCAAAACAGTCCTGCAGTTTAGCATCCGCTTCATCTGACCACCGAGTCACTGGTGCTTCCTGTTTTATTTTGTGCTTGTAAGCAGGAATCAGGAGGATATAATTGTGGTCAGATTTGCCAAATGGAGGGTGAGGGAGAGCTTTGTATGCATCTCTGTGTGTGGAGTACAGGTGATCTAGATTTGTTTCCCTTCTGGTTGCGCATTTAACATGCTGATAGAAATTAGGTAAAGCTGATTTATGTTTCCCTGCATTAAAGTCCCCGGGCCACTAGGCGCACCGCCTCTGGGTGAGTGGTTTCCTGTTTGCTTATTTCCTTATATAGCTGACTGAGTGCAGTCTTAGTGCCAGTATCCGTCTGTGGTGGTAAATAAACAGCCACGACAAATATAGATAAACTCTCTTGGCAAATAGTGTGGTCTACAGCTTATCATGAAATACTCTTCTTCAGGCGAGCAAAATCTAGAGACTTCCTTAGATATCGTTCACCAGCTGGTGTTTACAAATATGCACAGACTCCCCCCCTCATGTTAGTGTGCTGTTCTATCTAGCTGGTGCAGCGTATATCCCGCAAGCTGAATATCCATTCAGCGAAAAATTAGTTTTTGATGTCCCGTTGGTAGGATATTCGTGATCGTACCTCGTCTAATTTATTGTCCAATGATTGTACGTTGGAAAGTAATACTGACGGTAAAGACAGTCGGCGGATCCTTACAAGGCACCCCGCTCTGTGTCCTCTGTACCTGCGTCTCCTTCTCTTGCCAATGACGGGGATTTGGCCTTGTCGGGTGTCTGAAGTACATCCTGTGCGTCCTGCTTGTTGAAGAAAATCTTAATTTACTCAAGTTACAGCCGATTGAGCTGTTGTATATTTCCAACCTGTGTGTGGCAGTAATGAGTGGTTGGATGTGCCCGAACAGGCATTTTTTCAGTTGCTTGTACATTTAGACCTTTTCTTGGATGTACATACCTGCCGTATGGAGCAAATTAAAATAGTAGTTGCTCAGCGAAACTCAATTTTTGGTGATCAACAAATGTATTTTGACATAACACTTGCAGAGCTGGTAAATGGGAGTTTGAATCTGAGCTTTCTGGGCGTTAGAGGTCTCTAACGCACAGATACTGGTTCAGGGGCAAAGGAGGTTGGTAGCACCTTAATTTGGGAGGACGGGTTTGTGATAATGGCTGGAACGGAATAGTGGAATGGTATCAAATACATGGTTTCCATGTGTTTGATGTTATTCCATTCACTCAGTTTCAGACATTATTATGAGCCGCCCTCCCCTCAGCAGCCTCCTGTGTTCAGGGGAGATGGTGATTAAGTATAGGAATACAGATTTCACACTTCAAATAGAAAATGCCTTAATTGTTGACTGAGATTCAGATTGATTGGTTGGTTGATTAAATCCTCACATTTAGAAAGCCTGGGACATTCATGGTGCGGAACATCTTTCTGAAGGCGCCCGGCAGGGTTCCTTGTTCCCTCTCTGCCTGAGTGACCTGTTCCTCCATGACATTCACGTTGGCACCTACAATCTTCACAAATGCCTAGACACAACACCAGGGAATAGGGTCAGATACAGTACTACCATATCAGTGTCCCAAACATAGTACATAGGGTGCCATTTGGCACACAGATCATGTCATGTCAATGAAAACATCCTGGTCATTATCAATTACATGAATTAAATCACACTTACATCCAAATTGTCAATCTTTCTGTATATTTGTCTCATCTCTTCTGATTTTCTATGCATTTGAGGTAAGTTCTCGTTGACAATCTGTGATGTGTCGTTGCGGATCTATAACCAGAGGAAGAAAAGTTATTAATTTCTCACCCACTTTCACAGACGAGGACATGAACAGAACATACAGAGTTAGGCAAAAATGACCAAATACAATTACGAAATACCATAAAAATCAATGTGTCAAAATAAACTACAAAATACTTGTAATTTGAAATGCATTTAATTCAAATGCATATATTTTGTATTTTAAAATACAGACATACATTTGCAAGTAGCTGGCCTGAACAGCAACAGCATTCCCAGTAAAGGTTACAGAAACATTCAATACATTTTAATTGGTCACATACACGTGGTTAGATGTTATTGCAAGTGTAGCGAAATGCCTGTAACTTTTTACTTGCTATAACTGTGATATGTTATTTATCTCCCTTAGTTGAACGCACTGACTAAGTCACTCTGGATAAGAGTGTCTGCTAAATTATAAAGGTAAATATGAAAATGAACTGCAAAGCACACTGGATACTATTGGCTCATTAGAATAATAACCAGCATGCTTTGCAATTGCACATTTTTATATCTACAATTATATTTCGTTAATTTAGCAGATGCTCTTATCACACCATAGTGCCGTCAGACACCAATGCAGGGTGAGAAGGAGCCACACAATTGTGAACCGCTATATAAAAAAATGGATACCTAGAAAAGTATTATTGTATTTTGAAAATACAAATTACAGCTCTCGAAAGTATCTTTAAAAAAAAAATCAATTGGCATGTAGTTCAGCCCAGTGTAATACAAATGACAAAATGCACAGAATTAATTGAAATGCATATTTCAAATACATTTAACAGAAATACTGCACATCTCTTAACACGTACCATGTCAAGCATTCCTACAAATTCATCCACCCTAGTCAGCATTTCCTCCAGACTTTTCTCCAAACACAGGATCTGGGGTATGGAAAGAACATGGTTATAATCAGTCAAGTGACATTTAACTTGGTTCACGCGTATCCAGTTATAGCTAGCATGTTGCTATATTGCACCTCAGCATAGATAAGATGCTGTATTTCACCGCGATCGGAAAGGTTGATCAATTCTAACCTCATCTCCAGCAGTAGCTCTGATGTAAGAGGAGTAACTGTGAGCAGTGTGTCTCAGGATCTCATCCTCCTGGTTGTGGTCTGGGTCGGGCTCCGCGGAGTTGAAGCTCGCACTCTGCGAGACTGCTGCGCCGAAGCTGGGGCTTTGCGACACGGTGCCACTGCTTAGGGCCTCGCTCAACATGGATAAACTGCTCGCACTTTGCGACACGAAGCCACTGTCCCGACTCACCTCGGCACTGGACTCCTCCAGCGGGGAGAGAAAACCTACCCTATTTTCCATCCTAGGCTCCATCTCTGCCCAGTTTCCTGATGTCGCTTTCTGCTCGTGTTATGATAGTCAGATGATTAAATCAAGTAGTTGAAACTGTGGATGGCGGCTTACAAGGGTCAAGTAGAACTACGCGAAAAGGCGCAATTTTAAAATCAGGGCCTCAAATTGAACGCTGAACTCAGTCTGATAACTCAAAATCTCAATTAGAAACATTTAATCACACAGGAAACATTCATTTTCTTTCTATATCAGTCAACTGCAACAATATTCTACAATATGAATAACAGGAAAGCAAGTGCAGTTAACCTTTATTTCCAGAAATTATCTCCCAAAAAATGTAAAAACAGTAAGAAAATAATATGAATACAATATTCACAATACATTTCAAATTAATTGCATAAAGGGTTTGAATTTAAATTGTGGGAATTAGTTGAAGTTATACTTACAGTTTACTACATTGAAAGAGCAACTAGGCCTACTAAATAATGATTGAGCAATTACAGATCAAGCCCTAATATCCATTCAACTATTGTTTACATTTGAGTGCTCAGTACATATCTGGGCTAAAATGAATTTTTAAAAAGGCACCAAGTGTTTTACAAACCTTTTCTCCAATGTATGTGTGGAGAATGTATTGAAATATCAGTACATCATCATAACATAGAATAAAAACAGTCCAGTTTACATGATATGCAGAAATATTCCCAATCATAATTATCCTCGTACCATTATACCTAATGGAATCACTTGTTCATAGGTCATTGTTTTCCCTTGTAAAAATCTATTATAAAATCCTTATGTACATGAAAAAGATAGTAAAAAACAAGACATTATTCCAGAAAAAAAATCTAGACGTTTCTGTAATAAATATAAAACCTGTAATATTTCTTAGGTGTGAATATGTGGGCCCACACTGAGTCGATGGTACTACCAGGAGGGGGCAGTGACCAATACATTATAGCACTACTCAACAGGGTTAAACTGACTGTCCACAGTGAAGAAATGCAGGGAATAACCTCAATATGGTCAGAACACCACATTGTCAAGGTAACCGGAGCAGCCTTTGGTGAGAGGAAAAGGAAAGAGCAACAAAAATGACATGTTTGTGAACCAAAATAGGGTTATAATCCTATGTTAAACCTGGGACTACTAACATGGAGATTTAAAGAGTTGCAACAACAAGACTGTTTAACCACGAAAGATGTGCAAACCTTGACAGCTTAAAATCTTTGAACTACAATGTGAATAATGGTGAGAAGAATCCCATACAAATATCAAACCACAGATGGATGGTTTAGTGTCCCACATAATCCATATACTTCAAAGTTTACCATATCATGGATGGATGGATAGATTGTGCTTGTAAACGAAAGTACCACAGGATCCTAATATGGATCTCAATGTGTGTGCCCAATAGTGTAGGAAAGTGAATGAGTGAGGTTAAGCAGATGCAAATTCAGGTGTTATCTTCACACTCCAGCAGTCCTGCCTGTTGTAACAGGGTTCACATCCCCCTCCCTGTTGTAACAGGGTTCACATCCCCCTCCCTGTTGTAACAGGGTTCACATCCCCCTCCCTGTTGTAACTAACAGGGCTCACAGCTGAGCCGAGGTGTTTTGAGTAAACAGTAAAGATAAGAGTATTATTTCCAAAGAGCACGTTGCATTCCTGGAGTCCATTTTAGGAGATTCACAAACAGGACTGGTGGAGAAGAGGAAACAGGATATAGACTAGGCCCATATTCAGTGTAGGAAGTATTAATTGATAGCGGTTTAAAACGTACCAGGTATAAAGGACTGCTGGTAATGGAAGTAAGAGTTTTAGTTCATGTGATGATCCAACACTTCTCATTAAAGCTTAGAATAATTTATTGGAATAGATACAGATGATTGATGAGAATCTCCAGTTAAAATACAGAGAGAGTATCAGTACAGACAGGCAGCATTTTACAGACATATAATTGTTCTTAAAAACAAAAGCTCAGGGTTGGTCCCAAAATGATGGCGGTTCAGATTAAAAGTGGTCACTAAAGAATAGCAGGTGAATCCCATCAAGACATTTACAAGACATAGAAAACGTTCAAACAAACAATACAGAATAAACTCTCCTTGTTTCCTGGATTATTTGTCTTAGAAAAACTGTAACAAAATTAGTAGAAGGTTTGAGGAACAACGTTCATTCGCATGGTGGATATACTGGACAGGGGATGCTCCAGCTCACATCCAAGTGTGTGTGTCTGCGTTATAAAAGTGAAGGTGTGTGTATTATAGGGTGATGACGGTGCCGTCCTCTTCCACCCCTCCCCGGGGCAGGGCCAGGCTGTGTCGAGGGTCCGTCCTCATGGTGCTGAGGATTTTGTGCAGGCTGCCGTTGCTCTCCCGGAGGGCTGGGTTGCTGTTGTGGTGCTGGGAATGGTGGTGCTGGAGGGTGTGGGGCTGGTACTGGGGGTGCTGGAGGTTCAGGTCCCTGTGCAGCATGTGGGAGAGGCCATTGAGGCTGGGCTGGGAGTGGAAGGAGGCGGTGGAAACCACAGAGAGAGGTCGGGTAGGGGGGCTGGGGTGTTCCACGGGTGCCGGGGGAGGGGCTTGGGTGTGGGAGCGTGATGTTGATGCCACAGACACCACTGATGTGTTGGAGCGCCGCGACGGCCGCTTCAGGCTGCTCTCGATGACGATATCTGACTCCTCGTCACTCTCCAGCTCGTCGGCGTAGCCGTGGGCACCGGTCACCATGGCTGTGGTGGACAGGCTGGGGTAGCCAGTGGAACCGCTGCTGTCAGATGACTGACCGGAGCTGCCGGAGATCCGGCTGGCTCGCACCACGTTGTTCCGCTGGTTCACTGGCTTCACTGTGACAATGAGGTTGTGGCTGTTGGCAATCATCATGTCAGTCACCTGGTCCAGTGTCTTCCCAGTAACCTCGATGCCGTTGACCTCCAGGACCTCGTCGTTAACAGCTAGCAGGCCTGTGCTCTCAGCCAGGCCGCCAGGCACCATGCGGGAGATGAAGATCCCAGGAACCTTCTCCAGGCCATGGGGCGTCACCCGTACGCTGGTCCCGTCCCGGATGTAGAACCCCAGAGGTTTGTCGGAGCCGTGACGGTAGAGACGAACGCGGCGGTGGGACTCCGGCAAGATGTCCACATCAATGATGGAGGAGACTGGCCGGAAGTCCTGCGGCATTCCGATGCGGATGTGAGGTCGCTTCCTGTTGACGTCGTTCCTCAGCGCCACCACAGCCTTCTTCTTCCGGGTCAGAGAGTGGGTCCCGTAGCTGCTGTAGTCGACCTCCTCTGAAACACATAACATGAGAAATAGAACTGGTTAGAATCTTATCTGAAACACAGAACATAACTGCTAAAAACTGAAACACAGAACAGGAGAAACAGAACTGCTTAGAATCTCCTCTAAAAACACAGAAAATATAGAACCCATTAAGACCTACCCTGGAAGACAGGAGAAAACTGCTCAGAACCTTGTCTGAAACACTGAACAGAACTGCTTAGCTCTCAGGAACACTACATTTAAGTGGAAGCATATGAGCCTCAAATGGTGAGCAGATGTTGCCTTTGAAAGAACACATCATACATAAGATTTTATTTGCAGCAAGACATTTATGCAGCTCTCATTACCATACACATAAACAGGCCTTAGTTCAAACTCCTCTAACTCTACCCCTGGGTAAAACAAGTTTACCAGTCCCACTCTAAAGAAACACCCACACAAGGAGTTGAGTACAATGGGAAGTTTCTCATTAAAACCCTTCAGTTTGTTTACGGTGAAATCCTTTCCTTCCACTCCAGAACAAAGATTTAACTGGGCTGAACTTGTAGCTGAACCTGTTGCACTCTACGCAATAGAGAAAGCCTGATTGGTGCTAGTCTGGTGTGGCTCTGTAGTCAGTGGGGTGGAACACAGAGCCATAGGAGGAACAATTGTAAACAAACCAAACACCAGGATGTGATTACAGCTGGAATACCAAATCATTTTGATCTTCAGTTGTACACAACACAGTCTGCAAGCAAGTGTGATAATGCAAAATGATTTTTTTTATAAACAAACATGTATTTAAACCAACCCAATATGTCAAGGCTGTATACCGGGGTATTTGGTTTTTCAATACCGTCAAAACTATTTGAAGTTTTTCAATACATGTGAATATTTATAGATGCTTTTTAAGTTAATACCTGCAGTCAACTTGTGCAATACATTCAGTGCTCATTTCACCCGTCACATTGTCTTACATTAGGAAGCTTACAGTAGTTCAAGAACAGTTGCGCCAGTCACGTGTTTGTTTGTAAATAGCACAACGGGAGAAAGTGTGCGCTGTTGCGCAGCGCACGAGGTGACGAATTTACACTTGCAAGCAATTCACTACTTAAGGTTTGGTATGAGACATCTTATAAATTACATTCTGACATGTTGGAGCAGTCCAAGAGCTCTGGATGAGCTGCCATATTTTCCTTGTACTTCCTACTAGCATTTTTTTCCACCTTCCTTCAGAAAAGCATGCATCACAACTATGTTCATTTGCACAAGCTCTCATTCACTTTAGCTTTTAAAATGTCCACACCCACCGAAAATTACATTTGGTTAGTTATAAGCTATACTTCAATAACTTAACGAGCTGGATTTCCATTTAGTTTGTTCGTTTTCGCTCGTTAGCATATAGCTAATAATGTGATTTCGCTATTACTTGTACTACATTTTGTTAGCATTCTGATAATATAGGGCCAATATTTTTTGCTGTTGCGTTTTAGCGCCCCTTGTGGGCTAAACGGTAATACCAGAAATCCCAGTAAGGCAGGAAAACTGTATGACTGTATGAAAATCTGAATACCGCCCAAGCCAAAATAGGTCACCACTTTTCTCAGACCATGCATTCACAAAGACAGGAAGAGACAAAGAGAGAGATGGATACAGTATGATAGTGAGAGGACTGCTCAGGCATAATAAACTCATCCTGCGACCTTCCTCTCAGGACATGTCTGTTGTGTGTTGAGCCACAGCCAGGGATGAAGTTTGTCTGTACAGTGTGAAGCACCGTGCTACAGGAACAAGAGGTCCTACTAGGGGGAATGGGACGACACACACACTTGCCACTTCCATGGCACAATGGGCCACAAGTCATAGTTCCTACTGGGGTGGACACCTGCCTGGGAACTCTGTGTATGGGTGTGTTGGTGAGCGTGTGCGTGTAACAATATAGCATATGGATGTGGGATAACCATATAGTCACATGGTATGGATGTGTTCAATCTGCTGGAAAAGTGTACCACTTCCTTTGCTCAAGTATTTTTTGGGGCCAATTCTCTCTGTGCTAATAGTTTCAGTGGGAATGTGTAGCAGCACCGCAGTGGGAGTGTTTTATGCACTACTGTACTGAACCATACCTCCCATGCAGACTTGACTTTCCCCACTAATGAAGGAATCTAATGACAGGACACAACACACCGTTTTAATAAGGCTGTTCTGAAAGCAAACTGCTGCACTCCTTGCTACAGATACAGATGGCCACAGCTATCGAAGGTACGGAACCACAGAAGCCAGTCTGGCCAGCACTAATGTTGATTTTCACATAGAACCCACACTGCCAGCCCTGCACAACCAGTCAGAGAGAGACTGACAAATACCTGTAGACACCGGTTCCTGTTTCACTGCTGCTTTCAACGGTTGTATTTATGAATGCTTCCCAAAGCTTCTGAATATCAAAGTATGGAGCAGAAGTTATTCTTAGTTGTGGATGGAGGTAGCAGGGAGCTTGATCATTTAGATTGAAGCCAGACAGGATTTTATTATGGGGAGGAATGTATGCCACAAGTGCAAGTCTGCTGATGGGAAACACATTGAGGCTGCACTGAGCCATCTCATTACCATGGTGGACTGGTCTACCAACATGTCCCTTCCGTCCCAAAATTATTGGCACCCCTGGGCAGGCCTGTGTCCCAGGCATACCTCATGCGACACGCTCTGATGGAACTACATTCCCCCGGTAAGGAAACCCCTTGACCCAGACCGCCCCAGGATCCAATAATCCTAAAAAGAGAGACCTATTCCTAATAACAAGAGAAGTTGGCCGCAGATCTATTGGGACCCGAGTCCTGGCACTAGAACCAGGATTTATCGGAGGACCTTATTCTGTCAGCTTGCCTCCTGGTTGGCTGGCCCCACAACCAGCCGGCTGGAGTTTCCATCCCAGGACTGCATGCCGTGGTAGAGGCCAGTTTGGACCAGACAACACCTGACCAGACCAGGGACTGCCTGTTGTGCCAAGAGTGGATCAAAACAGAATTCTTTCCCCTTGACTAGGCCCAGTACTGTCTGACTGGCATGGAGAGAGACAGGCAGAGGATGCTGGGCTTGTGGTCTCAGTCTGTGTTTCATCTGCCCAACGTGCCCAGTCACGCAGGCTGCCGTAACAACTCCTGACAAGAATAATCCCGCTGCACTGAGGCATGATGGGAAAGCAAACGTGAACTCATTGATCAAAGGCTCGCCGGTCGTTACCAGACATCAGAACTAACCGACTCCCAATGACCTTTCCGAACTAACAGAACGTTGAGGGTCAAGAAAGAGTTTGTGAACATTCTCAGAAACACACGAGAGAGAGCGGGAGAAGAAAAGGGTGGCGTCACACCAAGTTCCAGGACGGATGAACAGACTGCTGACTAGAATGGAAAGACAATTCATTCAAACCCAAATAGTTGGGAGGGTAAGATGGAAGGAGAATTAGCCCAGTAATGTGAGATCTGCAGCCCTGTTGGATGAAATCGAATGATCAGAGCATGATGTGGCTTCTAGAGCGTCGGGGTCAAAGGAATTTAGAAAAAGTCTGAATGCTTCTCGAGTCAATTAACTTCAGCTCGATGTTGACTGATGCACCACAAAACATAAATAATGGTACTAATGCTGAGTGAAGAGAACACAGCTGAATAGTTGGGCATGGAACTGAAAACAATGACATGAACCCAATAACCTTGAACATCTTCCTCATGAGAACTAGTCTGAAAACAAACTGGGAGGCATCTTAATTGGCATCCCCATAGGCACTGGTTAAAAGTAGTGAACTATGTAGGGAATAGGGTGCCATTTCAGATGGAGTCACAGTGAATGAAGTGCTAAAGGTACAACAAAAAAAGAAAAGCCTCAATGAAGCCGTGCGATGCTGGCCAGTCACCTGACGTGGCTCTCCCATCCCAGTACAGGTCAGGGTTTAGGGGTGAAAAGTAAAGTGCCTACATTCCTCCGTGTGTAAGAGGGCCGAGAAGGCCCTCCACCCACGGTCCGGTCAGACTGCAGGCTGGCTCTGTGGAGTTTCACCAGTCAGGAATGTGGCGCCTGATGGATATGGAGATATCTCTGGACAGGTTTAACTTAACTCAGTGTCTGTAGCTACTCTAGCTACTTTAGCCTTGACTGTCTGTCAGCTAGTCCTAATCCTCCATCCTCTCTATAGAGTGGGCTGAATCCAAAATGGCACCCTATTCCCTACATTTCTCTCCTCTTGTTAACTGGACCTGTGAAAAAGAGCCTCCTTTCAAGTCCTACTGGGTTTTTACTAAGTCCAATAAAAGCAGGAATCTAAAGAGTTATGATCAGTCATTAGGCCTCCTCGTGTGCTTTGATCTCAAACATCTTGTAGTAAGTTTAGTACTGAATGCATGTTTTCACCAGCAAGGTGAATGTAGCCTACTGGTCAGCACAGAGCACAATGAAAAACATAAAGTAGAAAACAGTCTCCATTTGAGCCACTATTTTTAAGCCAGTTTTTTTTCCAGTTCGAATCTAGGAACAGTGCTTATTGTGTGATGCAGTGTTGTTGACATGTGATAACAAAGACTGGTACAGACTAGTACAGATGACACAAAGACTGGTTTATAAATGGGAACATTCTACACCTCTGACAAACCAATCATTAGCCTGGCTTTACAGAGCATTAATAAACACCAAACACAAGCTTTACAGAGCATTAACACCAAACACTAGCTTTACAGAGCATTAATAAACACCAAACACTAGCTTTACAGAGCATTAATAAACACCAAACACTAGCTTTACAGAACATGAATAAGAAACACCTTTGCTGCAACATAAATCACATGTTGACTAGTTCTGTTGCGTAATCTGTTTAGTAATTAGTCTGATGTAAGACTAATGATCTGAGCTGGGGGTTAGTTGGTATTTGTGATAGACAACAACATGTGGCATGTCACACCTACATTATGCAAAAGTTATGATGCAGAGATTTTTGGGATTCAGCACCTCTGTTCCCCAGGTATACTGTAGTCCTCTAGGATGTCCTCTGCTCACCAGGTATACTGTAGTCCTCTAGGATGTCCTCTGCTCACCAGGTATACTGTAGTCCTCTGCTCACCAGGTATACTGTAGTCCTCTGCTCACCAGGTATACTGTAGTCCTCTGCTCACCAGGTATACTGTAGTCCTCTGCTCACCAGGTATACTGTAGTCCTCTGTTCCCCAGGTATACTGTAGTCCTCTAGGATCTCCTCTGTTCCCCAGGTATACTGTAGTCCTCTAGGATCTCCTCTGTTCCCCAGGTATACTGTAGTCCTCTAGGATCTCCTCTGTTCCCCAGGTATACTGTAGTCCTCTAGGATCTCCTCTGTTCCCCAGGTATACTGTAGTCCTCTAGGATCTCCTCTGTTCCCCAGGTATACTGTAGTGGTGTGGGGGCTGTGCTTTGGCAAAGTGGGTGGGGTTATATCCTTCCTGTTTGGCCCTGTCCGGGGGTGTCCTCGGATGGGGCCACAGTGTCTCCTGACCCCTCCTGTCTCAGCCTCCAGTATTTATGCTGCAGTAGTTTGTGTCGGGGGGCTAGGGTCAGTTTGTTATATCTGGAGTACTTCTCCTGTCCTATTCGGTGTCCTGTGTGAATCTAAGTGTGCGTTCTCTAATTCTCTCCTTCTCTCTTTCTTTCTCTCTCTCGGAGGACCTGAGCCCTAGGACCATGCCCCAGGACTACCTGACATGATGACTCCTTGCTGTCCCCAGTCCACCTGGCCATGCTGCTGCTCCAGTTTCAACTGGCCTGGGCCCTAGGACCATGTCCCAGGACTACCTGACATGATGACTCCTTGCTGTCCCCAGTCCACCTGGCCATGCTGCTGCTCCAGTTTCAACTGTTCTGCCTTACTATTATTCAACCATGCTGGTCATTTATGAACATTTGAACATCTTGGCCACGTTCTGTTATAATCTCCACCCGGCACAGCCAGAAGAGGACTGGCCACCCCACATATGCTCTCTCTAATTCTCTTTCTTTCTCTCTCTCAGAGGACCTGAGCCCTAGGACCGTGCCACAGGACTACCTGACATGATGGCTCCTTGCTGTCCCCAGTCGACCTGACTGTGCTGCTGCTCCAGTTTCAACTGTTCTGCCTTATTATTATTCGACCATGCTGGTCATTTATGAACATTTGAACATCTTGGTCATGTTCTGTTATAATCTCTACCCGGCACAGCCAGAAGAGGACTGGCCACCCCACATAGCCCGGTTCCTCTCTAGGTTTCTTCCTAGGTTTTGGCCTTTCTAGGGAGTTTTTCCTAGCCACCGTGCTTTTACACCTGCATTGTTTGCTGTTTGGGGTTTTAGGCTGGGTTTCTGTACAGCACTTTGAGATATCAGCTGATGTACTAAGGGCTATATAAATAAATTTGATTTGATTTAGTCCTCTAGGATCTCCTCTGTTCCCCAGGTATACTGTAGTCCTCTAGGATCTCCTCTGTTCCCCAGGTATACTGTAGTCCTCTAGGATCTCCTCTGTTTGCCAGGTATACTGTAGTCCTCTAGGATCTCCTCTGTTTGCCAGGTATACTGTAGTCCTCTAGGATCTCCTCTGTTTGCCAGGTATACTGTAGTCCTCTAGGATCTCCTCTGTTCCCCAGGTATACTGTAGTCCTCTAGGATCTCCTCTGTTCCCCAGGTATACTGTAGTCCTCTAGGATCTCCTCTGTTTGCCAGGTATACTGTAGTCCTCTAGGATCTCCTCTGTTTGCCAGGTATACTGTAGTCCTCTATGATCTCCTCTGTTCCCCAGGTATACTGTAGTCCTCTAGGATCTTCTCTGTTCGCCATGTGTAATGCAGTCTTCTAATGATCTCTTCTGTTCACCATGTGTAGCCTACGGGATCCAGACCCTGAATGTTCCTTCAGTTTGAGTTAAATACTTAACAGAGACTTGTCAGAACCATGTTGGTCAGCCAGCAGCAGCCACACAAGAACAGAACAAACCGTCAGGCTGGTGTGGGAGATCGGAGGTTAGAGTTCACAGAGAGAGGGTGAGAACATCCTTCCTCCAGGCCAAGCTTGGGTTAGGGTTGGTAACTGGGTGTGATCCCTGGAAGAAATGTTAGTATTTAGATGGGACCTTGCTACAGACCCCTGCTAGGCCTGAACAGCCAGCTCACTGAGGAACACATGACCCCAAAGATCAAGAGCCTCCTCTAAAAACAGCATGAGTAACCACTACTCCGGCTGTACTCCGGCTACTGCAAAGACTGCTCACGCAAAACACAGCTAGGCTATCGATCTGCCAGAGAGACAATACAAGGGGTCTTTCTTACAACACCACAGGAACAAAGTGACTACACAGTGACTAACTGCACTTACTGCCAGTACAGACCAGAAACACCACAGAGCATGTATAGAGGGTATTGAGGGCACGGCACACATCTGCCTTTCCCGTTATGTCCCTGGCTGCTGTGGTTAGCCTGGCCCTGGCTGCTGTGGTTAGCCTGGCCCTGGCTGCTGTGGTTAGCCTGGCCCTGGCTGCTGTGGTTAGCCTGGCCCTGGCTGCTGTGGTTAGCCTGGCCTTGGTCAGAGAACTGGAGAAATCCCATCCACATCTCCAGAAAGCTCAACACCAGCCACCAGAGGTTGTGCATCACCTGCATCGAGAGGGCCAGTTAGAGGTTTTAAAACCTGTGTGATCACATCTGTCCGTACCGCATCAGGAAGGTCTGAGTTGCAGCAGAGGACATGCCTGATTCCTCTAACGCCAACATGGAAAAAGGGAATCCCCTAGGATAAAAGAAGCATTTAAGTTGTTTTTATTTATTTTTAAAAACCGTTGTCATTCTTGCCAGGGTAGCAGGGTCAGGGAGGAATGTTTAGGGGCCTAAGAACATACATAGTCAATGGCTGGTGGGGGAAAGAAACCCTTTAATATCCCGTCTCCTCACACACACAAAAAGTGCCCGAGAACTATTAGTCTGAGCCCTTACAACCACTGCTCCTCTATAACAGGGAGCAGAGCTAGAGGCAGGGGAAGAGAGGAAAGCCTCTGGAGATGTGACTATATTCAAATACTCTCATAAAAGTGAGACGGGGCAAGGAAGAGAGGAGGAGCTCTAGCTCCCTGAGAGTGCACACTCAGCAGCACGGCCCTCCTCCCCCCTGCCTGTTACCACCAGACATCTGGGACCAGTTAGGGGGCTGCTGCTGAAGAGATCGGGGTGGAGAACAGGAACACTACGACAGAGGATTAGCCTTCTCTCCTCCTCCTCTTCAGACACATCACAAGAGAGAGATGAGTAGACTGAGTACTACATACTACTACTGTTTGTCATTCAGCCATCTTCCAACCGCTCTGATAAATGGTCACCCTCAGAACACCGACATCCATATGTCCCAAAAGTACAGAAGGAAAGTCTTTCAGCAGTAAATTGGAAGTTCAGGGCCCCATATTTATAAAGGTTCTCAATTTGCCTTTTAGATCATAATGAATAAGGGGGGGGGGGGGCTGATCCTAGATCTGAGGCGCTCTGTGAATAGAGGCCAGAGCTTTCCTGTTTTGTCCACCTCACATTTACAGCAGCAGCCAGACACAGCAGATTTTTAGAAACGGGATTGTGCGACAGCGCGGATTGTGGCAGCGTATGGGAGCAGGGTGGCGTAAATCACAGCGGTATGCTGGGGAGTCAGGGCCACAGGCCACCTGTCTTAACAAATAAGAGGAAGAGGATGGAGAGAGAAAGAGAAATAGGAAAGAGGGATAGGGAGTGAGAGACTGGAAGGAGAGAGAGAAGAGAGGGGGACACAGAGAAAACACAGGAATACATCTCTCCTAATAGACATCCCTCAGTCTGAACCTCTCCAGGGAGGGAATTTATCTGAAGGCCACTTCATGTCAAATGGCTCACTCAACCGACCCCCTACTTTCCAAAATGGGAGAAAAGTGATTTCTAATAGCGTCCAAAAAGCGTGGCCCAAATAGTCTGAAAAAAAGCAGCCTTATTTAGAGCCCATTGCCATTGTAGTCCACTAGAGAGTAGGAGTTATGGGAGACATGGTGGATTAGGGACAGATGTTATTTCAACCACAACAGCAGTAGACTGCTGCCGTTTTTAGCCTGATACCGCCTGCGACAATACAGCTTTTAGCTTTAGGAAGAGACAAGACTGCACTACAGAGTAGGAGGACACAGACATAGCACAATGACAGAGGACAGTTAGAGGTGAAAGAGCTTCAGACTCTTTCGTTTTTCAAAGAACGTTTAACCAGCTCCAGGTTGAAAGACTGGATCTGGTACACTGTTCATTTGGAGAGAAAATGTACCAGCTCCAGGTTGAAAGACTGGATCTGGTACACTGTTCATTTGGAGAGAAAATGTACAGTAGGAGTCCTTAGTGGATACATTAGAATTCATTTACAGGAGGAGTAGCTGAATACAAGTGGTTCAGTCCAGCTTTCAACTTACTCTTGAATGTTGTATTAGTAGAATGCACAATGTGAAATTTTGAAATTGGGTAGTGCATCATCAGTTTATCTCGTCATTAGGGTTGCAAAGGGTCGGGAACTTTCCGGGAAATTACTGGAATTTTTCTGGGAAATTTTCCATGGGAAGTTAAGCCCGGGAATTTTGCTTAAATTCATCAACTTTTAACAGTGAACCTTTTTTGGGGGATACACATAAGGCAATTCTTGTGGCATATTTTGGTTAAACTATCCCCAATTCAATGGAATTGCAACCCTCTGCATGCACAGCGCATTCTTCCATCACACGTACAGCTGATTCTCAAGATCCTGCACACAAATGAGATGCTATTGAGCCCACACTACTAGACTGTCTGAGCCAAGGACTACATACTTTCTGGTAAGTTTTGATTACAATACTGGATGGGGTGAATATATATGATATACAGAATTTTTTGTTAACTAGTAAATAGTAGCCTATAGCCAAGTGTGTTTAAATCATTTCTAACTTGTTCATTTCTGCTGGTTAGTCTTTCCTTAGCTTGCACCGGTTTCCATACACATTTCATTTTAAAAATGTATCTTACAAAAGGAGTCGATTTCGTCCCCCAAATCTTTACAGGAAAATGTCACGGGCACTATCTGATGTGTGGAGACTAGAGGTCGACCGATTCATCGGAATGGCCGATTAACTAGGGCCGATTTCAAGTTTTCATAACAATCGTAAATCAGTATTTTTGGACACCAATTATTTTTTTTTACACCTTTATTTAACTAGGCAAGTCAGTTAAGAACACATTCTTATTTTCAATGACAACCCACCGTTCTTAGGCTAACTGCCTTGTTCGGGGGCAGAACGACAGATCTTTTACCTTGTCAGCTCGGGGATTCAATCTTGCAACCTTACGGTTAACTAGTCCAACGCTCTAACCACCTGCCTTCACGAGGAGCCTGCCTGTTACGCGAATGTAAGAAGTCAATGTAAGTTGCTAGCTAGCATTAAACTTATCTTATAAAAAACAATCAATCATAATCACTAGTTATAACTACACATGGTTGATGATATTACTAGTTTATCTAGCGTGTCCTGCATTGCATATAATCGATGCGGTGCGCGTTCGCGAAAAAGGACTGTCGTTGCTCCAAAGTGTACCTAACCATTAACATCAATGCCTTTCTTAAAATCAATACACAGAAGTATATATTTTTAAACCTGCATATTTAGCGAAAAGAAATCCAGGTTAGCAGGCAATATTAACCAGGTGAAATTGTGTCACTTCTCTTGCGTTCATTGCACGCAGAGTCAGGATATATGCAACAGTTTGGGCCACCTGGCTCTTTGCGAACGAATATGACAGAATTTTACGTAATTATGACATAACATTGAAGGTTGTGCAATGTAACAGGAATATTTAGACTTATGGATGCCACCCGTTAGATAAAATACGGAACGGTTCCGTATTTCACTGAAAGAATAAACATTTTGTCTTTGAGATGATAGTTCGACCATATTAATGACCTAAGGCTCGTATTTCTGTGTATTATTATGTTATAATTAAGTCTATGATTTGATAGAGCAGTATGACTGAGTGATGGTAGGCACCAGCAGGCTCGTAAGCATTCATTCAAACAGCACTTGTGTGTTTTGACAGCAGCTCTTCTCAATGTTTCAAGCCTATCAACTCCTGAGATTAGGCTGGTGTAACCGATGTGAAATGGCTAGCGGGGTGCGCGCTAATAACGTTTTAAACGTCACTCGCTCGGAGACTTTGAGTAGTTGTTCCCCTTGCTCTGCATGGGTAACGCTGCTTCGAGGGAGGCTGTTGTCGATGTGTTCCTGGTTCGAGCCCAGGTAGCGGCGAGGAGAGGGACGGAAGCTATACCGTTACACTGGCAATACTAAAGTGCTTATAAGAACATCCAATAGTCAAAAGGTACATGAAATACAAATCGTATTTCACATATTGCATCTTAGCCTATACCGCTCTGAAATTGCTCATCCATATATTTTTATATTCTTATTCAATTCCTTTACTTAGATGTGTGTGTATTAGGTGTGAAAATGTTAGATATTACTTGTTAGATATTGCTGCACTGTCGGAACGAGAAGCACAAGCATTTCGTTACACTCGCAATAATATTTGCTAAACATATGTACACTCCCGGGTCAAAAGGTTTAGAGCACCTACTCAAGGGTTTTTCTTTATTTTTGCCAAGATTGTGCAAAGCTGTCATAAAGACAAATGGTGGGTATTTGAAGAATCTCAAGTATATTTTGTTTTGTTTAACACTTTTTGGTTACTCCATAATTCTATGTGTGCTATTTCATAGTTTAGATGTCTTAACTATTATTCTACAATGTAGAAAATAGTCAAAATAAAGAAAAATCCTTGAATGAGTAGGTGTTCTAAAACTTTTGACCGGTAGTGTGTGTGAGACCAATAAAATTTAATTCGATTTAGATATGACAAAATGTGTAGAATTGCAGGAAATATGCTTTAAACCTGAAATTCTCTCCACCACCAAGAGGGGTGTGAACAGTTTGTCTCATGACAAACTCAGTTCTTGTGCACATAGAAATAGACGTGACGTGCGCTGGACGGGGGGGTCCCCCGAGTGAAAATGTTTGGGAACCCCTGGCCTAATACATTACACTCACAAAGCCTGGAGGAGTCAGAGCTATATGAGTCATAGACAGTCTCAGGCTGTAAACCAAGTGCATCATTGGATGTTCCAGTAATGGTGAAATATCAGAAGGCTTTATTAGTGCAGGGGGGTGGTGGTGGTGAGAGTGTGACATTTGATTAAAGCCCAAGAGTTTCTGAACTCTAGAGAGAAGACTATCCACCACTGTCCCAGTGAGACCAATATAGACAAGACATCTACATTGGCAGCAGAGGGGGGTTTGCTGATAAACTGTGTTGTGGTGAATGAGGGTGTACCCATCCCTGCCTGGACACTAGATACAGCCTCTCCCTGGCCTGGTCTAGCCGGGTATCTCTCCACCCCCTCACCAGCCTGCCTGTCAGTGAGCAGAGCCAGACCTCCTAAACATAACCTCCTCCTCCTAACCCTCGCTCTAATCTCCCCAGGTTCTGGGTGACAACTAACAGGCCCTGAGAGAAGGATAAAGGACTGTACCTTCACCGACAGACACTCCATATCTCTTTATCCCCATCCCACATCTCCTGACCTCACTTCTCCTCATTAGAGAGGATCCGGGGAGTCTGACTACCAGATCACATGGCGCTCTATACCCAGTGGGGGTTTAATACCGCAAATAATTAATATTTATCCCGAGAGTCCCAGGAAATACCACAAAAATCAGAAGTGCTCATTTAAAACCAAGATATGGTCACTATGCCAGAGTTCTCCACAATTCTTTATTTGTATTTATTTTTAAATCTCACACACACACACACACACACACACACACACACACTTTGTAATAGCAGCCAAACAAAATTCAAGTGACCAAAGTTGTTAAAGCTTGCTAGATAACCTCCGTTAATGAATGACAGAATATCTCCTATAATTTGGCAAAATTTAGTTGATGATTATACAGATAGCAGATCAGCTCATGAATAACGGGGAGATGAGTGGAATTAGTACAAATCTCAAGGCATCTTAACGGTGACAAGCTGTATATCCATATCGGGCGCGTGGCGCATCGTCCCATGGTGTTTATACGTGCGTACTATTGCTTGTACAAATGAATGTGGTACCTTCAGACATTTGGAAATTGCTCCCAATGATGAACCAGACTTGTGGAGGTCTACCATTTTTTCCCCCCTGAGGTCTTGGCTGATTTAGATTGACGTCTTTTTTCCATGACGTCAAGCAGAGGCACCGAGTTTGAATGTAGTCCTTGGAATACATCCACAGGTACACCTCCCATTGACTTAAATGATGTCAATTAGTCTATCAGAAGCTTCTAAAGCCATGACATCATTTTCGGGAATTTTCCAAGCTGTTTAAAGGCACAGTCAACTTAGTGTATGTAAACTTCTGACCCACTGGAATTGTGATACAGTGAATTATAAGTGAAATAATCTGTCTGTTAAGAATTGATGGAAAAATTACTTGTGTCATGCACAAAGTAGATGTCCTAACCGACTTGCCAAAACTATAGTTTGTTAACAAGAAATGTGTGGAGTGGTTGAAAAATGAGTTTTAATGACTCCAACCTAAGTGTATGTACACACACAAAGTTTGTTGATCACACATTCTCTACTGAAATGCCCATATGGGCAGCAAATATGAGACAGTGCAGAGAAGCAGGGGAAATGTTTGTAGTGGTATTTTGACATCCATAAACGAGAGACGTGCTTTGATAATGCTACCTATGGAGTACAGAATAAAAGGTAGGAACTTTCATGCGAGACAGGAGTCAGGATTTTGGGTGTCAGTGTGATTGGGACTGGATATGAAAATAGCCTAGGCTCTAAGATAGGAGAAGATGGACAATTCTATCATGCCTCTGAATTGTTAACAGACTTCATGGTCTAACAGATGCCCATGTAGTGAATTGTGCATATGGCTATCAAATTTGTGAGCGCTTGAAGAGTCACGTGTTATTTTATAGGCTATACTGTAGGGGTTTCCTGTAGGGTTTATTAACTGCATACGTGTGCCCTACGGCAGTGTCCATTGTGCTTTGAATTTATGGCAAATATGCTACATTGTGGCTTCTATGCTACAACCTGTTTGGATAATGTGCCATTTTATATTTTGCAAGTCTGCTGCTACACATGTTGTGTATTCGCATGGAATTTCATTAGTGCGACATTGAGGAAAATGTTTCTAATTTCTCAGGTCTTGTCCCAGGAGCCCAGTTACCCCTAATACCCAGCCTGTCCAATCACAACAGTCCAGGTTGACATTCACACACCAGCCCTCACAACTTACACACACAAACACACACACACGACTCACACTGGCAAACAAACTCCCGTACTAGTGAGAATTACACCAGTGGCCAAGTGGAGTTGGGATTGCAGCCTTGAGGTTTTCCTGTCAGGCACAGGGAGAAGTGAGCAAGCTACACATCATTAAATGATGGTTGGGGAGGTGGAATGGGAAAGAAGGGATTAGGACAGGTAGCTGCAGACTAATGGGGACAAAGCGTCATGGTTTCATCCACCATTAGAGAAAGACAAAAGAGAGAGAGAGGCCGAGAGAGTCTCACAGTAAGCTAATGCTTTGGAGGGTTTCACTCAAACACAGTAAAAACTGTCTTCACTGTGGTTCCCTCTCAGAGCGAGACATATCTTATTTTGTGGTTGGCAAGAATAATGTGAATTTTTGCTTACTGTACATAAATCAGATCTACATAACAATGTGAGATAATTTGATAATATCCTGCACATGTTACATCAATGTGCAGGGCACATATTTTATAATGTGCCTTAGCCATAACATTATTTCACATTGTGAAATTCCTTTTTCACATTGTGTAAGAGCCAGCGAGAGGCTGGTTCTGTCCACACGGGGCAGTGTCAGCCCCTCTCCTCCCCAAGTAGAACCTCTGTCCTTGGGTGTTGTTGGGTAACTTAGGCAGGCTGGGACAGGCCCGGGCTGGAACTACACCTGAAACAATAAAAGGCCTGGTCTGAAGCTCTGCTGCTACACCTGAACCATCCACACAACCAAACTGCTTCCTGTGTGTTGCTGACATGCGTGTGACACATAACGAGTAGCTCATACCCTACCCACAACTCAATTTCTCAAACGTAGCAAAAAAATCAAAGTGAAATAAAACTATTTCATTACAATGGGCCCCCTGAGATAATGCACAAATACTTTAAAGTCAGGACTGCTTACAACAGTGATAAGGTAGGAACACAAACCGTTTTCAATAAATTGCAGTATTATACTATAGATTGACCGCTGAGCCAAACTTGTGTCTGGTGAACTGAAGTGCTTCCACTCTAGCTGTCAGTATCTATAGTCTACAAAACTAAACTATTTATAGTCTAGTCTCCACTAGTCATCTGAGAAGAGTTGGAACTCCTTTGCTCCTCCTCCCATCCCACTGCCCTGAACTGTTGAACTGCTGAGCTGGCCTGATTGGCCGACAGCCCACATGTTTGTTGAGGGGCCTGTCTCCTCCATCATCTCTTTCTCCCTCCCTGTGTCTGTCTGCTGTCAGTTATTGCACTGCAGTTACAAAGCCAATAAGAGATAACTCAAATCAGACCACATACCCTCTATGAGCAAAGGACCACAGAGAGGCATGGGGGATGCTTATATTAGGTAAACAAGAAACGGGATTAGGCTTAACCTATTGAAATTGCTTTCCTCAAAAAAAACATTTTCTGCAATGAGGTGGGGCATCATAGTTAAAAATATATATATAATAATAATAAGTTCATGCTCGGGTCTGTAGCCTGCCTGCATGTCCCAGCTCAGCCAATATAATTTTGTGATTGACAGCTCTCCTGATCCTCTGCAGCCAATCAAACACTCCACTGTCAGTTAACATTGACCAAGCGCTTCCCTGGTCCTAGTGGGGTAGTGGATGTTAGATTTAAGAGGTGGGGCACGGCAGGCTGTCTCACTGTTTTACATGATGACCTATATCTGCCTCTTCTCTGAAAACATTCTCAACTCAAGATGAATTGTTCCTTTAATCCCCTTCAGCAGATTCAGCACACCCCAACCACCACCCCCAAACACCACCTGTGGACTGGAAGTACTACTAGTCAGACGAGTGTTGCGTTTTAGCATGTTCATATTTTATCTACACAAAGCACCATTTGGAGATCAGAGAATCAGAATTTAACGTGCTGTCGCCATGGTGATGTGAATAAAGCAGATGAACATTCCCACCCTAAACATAAAAGCCACAAAATAATGTCACATTCAGTGCTGTTCTTTCACAGGGGGATTGACAGAGTACTTAAACAATAGTGAAACACCCTGCAGAACACGAGTCACAACTGAGCCTTTCTAGGAAAAACATGTCAACGTTGTGCAAGTATAAAAACACAGACATTGAGTGATGCCCTTGTGTGCCCACCGAACCGCTGCATCGGGGCTAATTGTGTTAGTTCACTGAGAGGGGGAGGAGTAGCGAGAGTTTGGCCAGAGCAGAGAGCCCGTCTCTTGGTTGGCTTCCACAACACAGACAGACAGACACACACACACAGCAGCTGGCAGAGCTTTATCAGGCAAAGTGAATTTGGGACCATGCAGAGAGAGTTTTTTTGCTTCAATGATGATGAACTTATGACAGAGGTCAAAAGGTCATGGACTAGATAATGACTGCCGCCAACATTTCTGCAGGGTGGCTGATCTCGTGGATTAAGACCTGATGGCCTTCAGGCGACAGGATTTGTGGATCCCTACATGCTAGGTAGTGGGCAATACTGCAACCAATACATGTGGATATCCCTAAATAGGAGAGAACCAAGTACAAAAACAAACAAAAAACGTTCCTAGAGCAATTATGGTTCTTCTAAATACTTGCGTCACGGTTCCGGACTTCATCGGGGGTGTTTACAGTTAGGACTATGTGGACAAAGACATTTCTGCTTTGGACCTGTTTGTAACATGGCTTCCCAGATAGACCAGTGTGTAAAGGTGCTGAGTAGCTGAGGATGAGAGGCCCTCCTCAGTAATTATGGAGTCCAGAAATAAAACTCTGGCAGAGGCGGCAGTGGAGATGTTCAGAACACATCGTTCCCTGCACCGCTCCATTCACTCTCTCACTGCTCTTTCCTGGCGGCTCAACCCCATGTGGTCCACAAGCGGACGGGACTATTAAAAGGGCCCAGATAGTGTGGCACATGTAGCCGTGTTGCCTGAGAGGGAGAGATGGGGCCGATTATGACTGCTACAGAAACTCTATTCTCTGATCCCTGGTCATCAACCACCACAACTCTACAGGACTCTACAGGGGACAGAGTTTTGAATGTTTATGCCATTCCAGAATTGTTTAGAGATACAAACAATTGTATTATGTGAAAGACAAGAAACTGCTAAAAGTACAAAGTTAACCTTACCACAATGTATGAGAGTAAAACTACACAGAGCAAAAATAGACCAAAAAATATAAAACACAACATGTGTTGGTTGATCCATGTTTCATGAGCTGAAATAAGACTCTAGAAAATGTTCCATACACACAAAGCTTATTTCTCTCAAATGTTGTGCACAAATTTGTTTACGTCCCTGTTAGTGAGCAATTCTCCTTTGCCAAGACAATCCATATACCTGGCAGATGTGACATATAAAGAAGCTGATTAAAGAGCATGCTCATTGCACAGGTGCACACACCTTATGCTGGGGACAATAAAAAGGCCACTAAAATGTGCAGTTGTCCCACAACACAATGCCACATGTCTCAAGTTGAGGGCTCATGCAATTGGCATTCTGACTGCAGGAATGGCCACCAGAGCTGTTACCAGAGAATTGACTGTTCATTTCTCTACCATAAGCTGCCACCGTCTTTTTAGAGAATTTGTCAGTACGTCCCACCGGCCTAACAACTGCAGACTAAATATATGCCCTAATGTGGGCGAGCGTTTTGCTGATGTCAACCTTGTGAACAGAGTGCCCCATGGTGGCAGTGGGGTTATGGTATGGGTAGGCATAGGCTACAGACAACGAACACACCTGCATTTTATCGATGGCAATTTGAATGCACAGATACTGTGACAAGATCCTGAGGTCCATTGTTGTGCCATATCCCCGCCACCATCACCTCATGTTTCAGCATGATAATGCACGGCCCCATGTAGCAAGGATCTGTACACAATTCCTGGAAGCAGAAAATGTTATTCTACGGCCTACATACTCACCCTTTGAGCACGTTTGGGATGCTCTGGATTGGAGGTCGAGCGGTTATAATTTTTATAATACCGATTATTGGAGGACCAAAAAAAAGACGATACCGATTAATCGGACATTTTTTTTTATTTATTTGTAATAATGACAATTACAACAATAGTGAATGAACACTTATTTTCACTTAATACATCAATAAAATCAATTTAGCCCCAAATAGATAATGAAACATGTTCAAAAAGGTTTAAATAATGCAAAAACAAAGTGTTGGAGAAGAAAGTAAAAGTGCAATATGTGCCATGTAAAAAAGCTTAACGTTTAAGTTCCTTGCTCAGAACATGAGAAAGCTGGTGGTTCCTTTTAACATGAGTCTTCAATATTCCCAGGTAAGAAGTTCTAGGCTGTAAATATTATAGGAATTATTGGACTATTTCTCTCTATACGATTTTTATTTCATATACCTTTGACTATTGGATGTTCTTATAGGCACTTTAGTATTGCCAGTGTAACAGTATAGCTTCCGTCCCTCTCCTTGCTCCTACCTGGGCTCGAACCAGGAACACGTCGACAACAGCCACCCTCGAAGCATTGTTTACCCATCGCTCCACAAAAGCCACAGGGAACAACTACTCCAAGTCTCAGAGCGCACCCCGCTAACTAGCTAGCAATTTCACATAGATTACACCAGCTTAATCTCGGGAGTTGATAGGCTTGAAGTTATAAACAGCGAAGAGTTGCTGGCAAAACGCACGAAAATGCTGTTTGAATGAATGCTTACGAGCCTACTGGTGACGCTAGCCATTTCACATCGGTTACACCAGCCTAATCTCAGGAGTTGATAGGCTTGAAGCATTGAGAAGAGCTGCTGTCAAAACGCACAAGTGCTGTTTGAATGAATGCTTACGAGCCTGCTGGTGCCTACCATCACTCAGTCATACTGCTCTATCAAATCATAGACTTAATTATAACATAATAATACACAGAAATACGAGCCTTTGGTCATTAATATGGTCAAATCCAGAAACTATCATCTCAAAAACAAAAACTTTATTATTTCAGTGAAATACAGAACAGTTCTGTATTTGATCTAACGGGTGGCATCAACAAGTCTAAATATTACTGTTACATTGCACAACCTTCAATGTTATTTCATATTATAATTACATATGTCTGGCAAATTAGTTCGCAACGAGCCAGGCGGCCCAAACTGCTGCATATATCCTGACTCTGCGTGCAATGAACGCAAGAGAAGTGACACAATTTCACTTGGTTAATATTGCCTGCTAACCTGGATTTCTTTTAGCTAAATATGCAGGTTTTAAAATATATACTTCTGTGTACTGATTTTAAGAAAGGCATTGATGTTTATGGTCAGGTACATGTTGGAGCAACAACAGTCCTTTTTCACGAATCCGCACCGCATTGATTATATGCAACGCAGGACAAGCTAGATAAACTAGTAATATCATCAACCATGTGTAGTTAACTAGTGATTATGATAGTTTTTTTATAAGATAAGTTTAATGCAAGCTAGCAACTTACCTTGGCTTCTTACTGCATTCGCGTAACAGGCAGGTTCCCCGTGGAGTACAATGTAAAGCAGGTGGTTAGAGCGCTGAACTAGTTAACCTTAAGGTTGCAAGATTGAATCCCCGAGCTGACAAGGTAAAGATCTGTCGTTCTGCCCCTGAACAAGGCAGTTAACCCACTGTTCCTAGGCCGCCATTGGAAATAAGAATGTGTTCTTATCTGACTTGCCTAGTTAAAGAAAAGGTGTAAAAAAACAAATAAAAATACAAAATCGGCCAAATTGGTGTCCAAAAACACAGATTGTTATGAAAACTTGAAAATCGGCCCTAATTAAATCGGTCGACCTCTACTCTGGACGGATGTGTACGACATCATGTTCCAGTGCACGCCAATATCCAGCAACTTCTCACAGCCATTGAAGAGGAGTGGGACAACATTCCATAGGCCACAATCAACAGCCTGATCAACTCTAAAGGAGATGTCTTGCGCTGCATGAGGCAAATGGTGGTCACACCAGATACTGACTGGTTTTCTGATCCACATCCCAAATTTTTTTCTGACCAACAGATGCATATCTGTCGTCCCAGTCATGTGAATTCCAGATTAGGGCCTAATTTATTTATTTCAATTGACTGATTTCCTTATATGAACTGTAAATGTTGCATTTATATTTTTGTTCAGTGTAGAATAAAGGATGCCGTTTCAGCACGACAGGAGACGAGGCATGTCCCGCCCAATTTACAGTGAATGCAGCAAGCAGCAAGGCTTTAAAACAAGGTAACCTATTTCCTTCTCAAAGGGCATCAGAATTCCCAACACAAACATGCACTGGTGTTCACCGCTGTGACACACACACACCCCACATGTCTGGCCTTGTCCTACATTAGATCAGTATTTAGAGGAACTGGAGAGAGATGGTTTATGGTTTGCATAGAGACATTGCCTGCTCCCAACCCTAACCTCTCCTCAAACAGCCTGCGGACATAAAGTAGGCTAAATGCTTCCCTCCCCGACCAGCACCCACAATTAACCTCTTCCAGTGTCCCGCCCAGCACAGGGATAGTCCTCTCCAAAACCACATGTGACTGGGTTGGGTCCAAAATTCACTAAAACACCGCCTGGCTGGGACTATAAATAACGATAGCCTTGCACTAGGCTAAACCTCCCCTCCTTTACCTGGTCTAAAAACACACTCAAGGTTCAGGCTGCTGCAGGAATGGGTTTGGGCAAACAGATGTACTTGCAAGTTGTTTTTGTGAGGAGCTGGTTGTTAAGTCTCTGGAGAACTACAGCTTTCAGAATCACAACAGGTCATGTAAGCTAACATGCAGTGGTACAGGCACAGTCTCAGATCATGTCGGAGAGAAACTCACACAGGAATCATGGCAGTGTGTCTGGAAACTTAGGTTGTGGGGGCCGACTCAGCCGAGGCCTTTTCAAAGCAGGTCGTAAAGCAAAATGAAGCAAGGCGAGGGAGGAAAAAAACTGACGTTTAGAGTTTAATTAAAGGGAACAGACGACTCCTCCACTCTAGTTTAGAGAGAGGATGGAAAGAGGTGTGTGTGATCTCTAGAGCAGACAGAGGAGACCAGGAAGGAGGGATTCAAGGAGGGGGAGATTAATAAAAGGAAAGAGTGCAGATTACTCTCCTCCTCCAACCATCCTCTGCTCTCCTCCCAACCATCCTCTGCTCTCCTCCCAACCATCCTCTGCTCTCCTCCCAACCATCCTCTGCTCCTGTGAAGCTCCTAAAACAACAAGCTGCTGTGTTATTGCCATGACCGTATACTGACTCCACAAACTTGGGTAAACTAAACTACTGTATCTGGCCCTGTTAATGGGAAGTGCATGGGTGGAGGAGGGGGTGGTGTGGCATTACTGACACCAAAACAAATGGCTTCATTTAGGGCCCAAATAAAAACTGTTCATAATAGTCCTGCTTCAAGAGAACAGGCAGCCTGAGGCAGACAGAGGGCCAGCCCCAATCAGGCATGGTGCTAACCTTTCATGCTGCTCCTAGCAGGCAGCCACAGCTCCATCACACTCCAACTACTGCACTCTCTGAGGACCAAGGGAGGAAATGACCACACACACACACACACACACCACTTTTAACTGCTCTGGTCAGGCCAGCATACCACCGTAGTGTAGATACACTTGGCATGGTCCAGGAACACACACAGGACAGCCTACTACGGGAAGCAGGCAGGATAACCAAATAAACTGCAGAGGGAAGCCAAACACAGACCAGCCAGCCAGCCAGCCAGGCCCTTCAAAACAACTGCTATAACAACCTACAGGAAGGCAGAAGCTATTTCTATGAACAGCCCGCCAGTGTCCCCCCTCTCTGGGAGGTAATGGTCCAGCATAGCCTGAGCACCACAGCACTGTCTCCCCACTTGATATGACTGGGATTACCAATGACCCAGACAGGGCTGTCTGATGTCTGAATAACAGAACCACAGCAGACTGGACTAGCCTAAACCTGCAGACGCCTTTCTCTCCCTTTCGGTTCTCCCTCTTTCAGACTTTATATATTTTACCTTTAACTAGGCAAGTCAGTTAATAACAAATTCCTATTTTCAATGACGGCCTAGGAACAGTGGGTTAACTGCCTGTTCAGGGGAAGAACGACAAATTTGTACCTTGTCAGCTCGGGGGTTTGAACTTGCAACCTTCCGTTGGACTGGGTGGAAGTAGAGGGGCAGAGGGGTTACTGACAGCTGGTTCTCTTCCTCCCATTTCAAGAGCTTGTCTGTTTGTCCAGAGCAACATGTGGACCAGCAAATACATGTCCCGTTTCATAACCACTATCCCAAACAGAACCAGGCGTTTATCCCTGAAATCTGAGCAAGAGATGGACAATAAGACAAGTCAACTGCACAGTTAATGCATTCCCATGGCCGATAATACAAGGGATGCTGCAGTCCTCTCCTCTGACCAAGCAAGGTTGTATACTTACATAAGGCCAGGAGGAGGAAGGCCAAATTCTCGCATTAATAAATATTACATTAAACTAAAATCAGACATCTAATCCGATCGCGGCACGAGAGTGACATCCCTAAGCCTGCTCTGCTGTCACTGTTCTGACTGGAGGGGACAAAGGGCTGAGGCTAAAATGACTCTACACCCCGGTTTAAAATGCTCAGGGGACACAGCTTTTTACACAACACTGGTGGAGATGTGAAACATCTGTCATGTGGGCCTCTCTTCAGGAGGAGTCTGCAGTGCAATGAGTGGTAGGTAACACAACGTGTTCCTGTTCCAGGGGGGAGTTCTCAGAAGCCCTGTGGTAATGAGGGGTCTGGGTGGACCAGAGGTTCAGACAGTACCCCGTGGCTCAGTACCTCATGCTGCTGTGGTAGACAAACAAACACCCAGCATACACAGGAGGGATGCAATGACCGACTAATAGTGCAGAGAAGCTACAGGCAAGTCTTAAGGAGTTGATTGGGATGTTTTGTAAGTTGCAGCCAATGACCATTAGTCACATACCTGGAGGGTGGGGGGGCTACACCTGGGGGAAAGGAGGTGCATGTTGCCAAAAGAGACACTTGTTAACAGACATGCTAAATGGTCTCTCCTCCAACAACCCATCAGCATGATGAGAGGGAGAACGTTATGGACCTAAAAAACATTTCACAGAAGATTAACTTTGGATACAACTCCAATCTAAAATGGCAATACTGATGAAAGTTCTAAATCGTTATGACTTCGACTCAGTCTTTCAGATGAGATCTATTCAAGTCAGCCTGGGCCTTCTCTACGTCTCTATACAGTCCGCAGTCTGGGCTCAGCTTTCTGTAGAGACTTCAGAATTGACTGACTGGCTCTCTTCAATACTCTGGTCTGGAGTCACATCCTCTCTGGGGAATTAACTTCTACTTACTGGAGAGGGTTGTTTGTTTCAATGCTTAGTAAAGCACCACCCCACTTTGTTTAGTAACGACAGAAATATAACAAAGCAGCCGGTTTACTATATAATCAGTCCAGTCCAGACAGTGCCCCACGGCAGGGTTCTGTTACAGTGTGAATGACATTCCTCTATTCAAACCATGCCAAGTTTTATTCCTCAACAGATGTATACTTCAAATAGAGTCTACAATTACAATAACACTTCCCCTGAACGTCTGTTGTGAAAACTCGACTCCAAGTCAAAGGAGTAAAAACAATAATACCAATTTGTTCACTATGGTCCTTGCCAAATTAAGTGATAAACTAAGAGACAAACTTGGACAAAGCCGTTTCCTTCTGACAGCCGGTCCTGTGGGTTTGTACTAAGTAACAGAGCCACTGTTTTGGCTAACGCCGTTACCGGTCTCTAGTTGTCACAGGTGAGTGTACAGGAGGTTGAGGTTATGTACACAACACCATGTTAAAAACGGGCCACACTGCGACGACCTTGGCCTAAATCACCCACCTCCTCTTTCCCAACTTTCCCAGTATTTATTTCAACTGGGGGTTTTGCGAAAGAGGGGCTGTCGTCGTCTGTTTAAAGTTTAGTCGGTGTTCGGTGCTGGCATTGTCTTCAAAAACTAAATTTCCTCCCAAAACGTGAAAAAAGAATAAGTAATGTATTTTGCTTGGTTAAAAGGCAGGAAGTCTGCTACATTAGTGTAGTTGAAGGAAGGATTCTGATGGAGCACATTCAACATGACCTTTTTTAACTCTATATGACTGTTTTAATTAAGTATGTGCACTGGGGGGGGTTCAGGTAAAACAAACAAGCAGTGTTTTCAACCAGAAAAAAACATTTGGCTGTACCTGAAAATTGAGGTTAACGAGACCCCTAAGGTAAACTTATGTTGACTGTGTGGCACCCCAGTAACATCTTAAGTGAAATACGTTCCTAATTTCTGCCTATGGGCATTTCCATCTGAAAGGACCAACATGAGAAGTTCATAGGAGCAAAGTCTATCGTTTGGGGAAATTAAGGCACAAATACATTTTTCAAGCATTTTCCATCTTAAAAAAAATGTTGCATTAGTAAAGGCTTTGATTCCTGGATCAGATGCATAAGGGCTCTTAGAAAACATCTACCAGAAAAAAATAGTCTTAAGAAAAGGTATGGGTAATTCCACGGTTACAGACTTGGGCCGAGACTATGCCAAACAAAAACCTGAGGGAGACTTTACCGTAATTCTGTGACCAAAGTTATCTGCACAGTTCTTCCATTAAAACGTGTTTTTAGAAATGTTTGTGGAAATTGTAACAAGTAGTCCTTGTGCATAGAGTTGTATGGTTTGTTAAACCTTGAAATCAAGGGTTTTTGTTTGGCATACATTTTTAAGTGAAAGAACTGAGTCCATACGTAATTCCGTCACCGTGGAATTGTCCCAACACAAAACAATAAAAACCCATCTATGCTTTGCTTGTATACCAGTGGTTGGCAACAGGTGGGCCCATGTGCCAAAAACAGCCCACAGGTGATTTTTATTTTGATCCCCCAAAAATATCAACAGTTTAAATTCAGGAAAAAGTTTAAATTCACATAAATAAAATAAAAATAGACGTGATCGTGTCTATGTAATCAAGGTAAAGTGCCTTCAGAAAGTATTCATACCCCTTGTCTTTTTCATCATTTTGTTTGAATATAAAAATGGATTGAGATCGTGTCACTGGCCTACACACACAATAACCCATAATGTCAAAGAGGAATTATGTTTATCCAAAACTTTACAAATTAATAGAAAATTAAAAGCTGAAATATCTTGAATATAACTCTACTAAACCCTTTATGGCAAGCTGAAATAAACATTTCCATAACAAGACACATAAGTTGCATGGACAGTGTGTGCAACAATAGTGATTTAACATTAATTTTGTATGACTCATCTCTGTACTTCACAGATAAGTGTAAGGTCCCTCAGTTGAGTAGTGAACTTCAAACAGAGATTCAACCACAAAGACTAGGGAGCTTTTCCAATGGCTCGCAAAGAAAGAAGGGCATCTATTGGTAGATGGGTAAAAATGTAAAAACAGACATTGAATATCCCTTTGAGCAAGGTGAAGTTATTAATTACACTTTGGATGGTGTATCAATACACCCCGTCATTACAAAGATACAGGCGTCCTTCCTAACACATGAGGCCAATGGTGACTTTAAAACAGTTACATAGTTTAATGGCTGTGATAAGAGGATGGATCAACAACATTGTAGTTACTTCACAATACTAAATGACATTGAAAAGGAAGCCTGTACTGAATATAAATACTACAAAACATGCATTCTGTTTGCAACAAGGCACCAAAAGTAATGCTGCAAAAAATATGGTAAAGCATTTAAAGTTTTGTCCTGCATACATCATGTTATGTTTGGGTCAAATTCAATACAACACATTACTGAGTACCACTCTCCATATTTTCATCAACTGTGGTGACTGCATCATGTTATGGGTATGCTTGTAATCGTTAATAACTGGGGAGTTTTTCAGGATAAAACAGAATGGAGCTAAGCACAGGCAAAATCCTAAAGGAGAACCTGGTTCAGTTTGCTTTCCACCAGACACCGGGAGATTAATTAAATTTTCAGCAGGACAACAACCTAAAACACAAGGCTAAAGCTACACTGGAGCTTACCAAGAAGACAGTGAATGTTTGAGTGGCCGAGTTACAAATCCGTTTGAGAATCTGCTTGAAATTCTATGGCAAAACCTGAAAATGGTTATCTAACAATGATCAACCAAATTGACAACACTTGACGAATTTTGAAAAGATTTTTAAAAAATGGGCAAATGTTGCACAATGCAGGTGTGAAACGTTCTTAGATTTACCCAGAAAGACTCTGTAATCACCGTCAAAAAATATTCTAACATGTATTGACTGAGGAGGTTGAATACTTATCTAATGAAGATAGTGTTCTGTTTTAATGTCTCTTCCACTTGGACATTATTTTGTGTAGATCATTGACAAAAAGTGACAATTAAATCCATTTTAATCCCACTTTCCAACACAACAAAATGTGGAAAAGGTCAAGGAGTGTGAATATTTTCTGAAGAAACTGTATGAAATTGTTATTTTCAAGTAACATTTGATTTTGGCCTTAGATCTGGTCAACTCACAGTGTAAAAATTATTCTAATTATGTTCTGGCCCCCAGACAACTCCCTCTGAAAAAAAAAATATTTTTTTAAAAGAAATAATTAAAAAAAATATTTAAAAAATAAAAAAATAAAAAAATAAATTAAATTAAAAATTTTAAATAAAAAAAAAATAAAAAATAAAACAAATCGGCCTGCGGCTGATTCTATTGCCTACCCCTGACAAAAACCATGTGTGCCAGCTATTTCATTCTGTATTTATAATGCAATTAGAATCAATTTCAATGAAAAGTTACAATTCACAAGTTGAACCTTAACCCTATGCAGCCATTACCATCAGCTTGGTTTACATTAGAAGTTGTCATGCCAGAGCTGGTCCAAAGACTAAAGCCTGTGACTCTATATGACCCTATTCAAAAGCAGTGCACTATATAGTGAAAAGGGTGACATTTCAGACCCAAACTAAAGCTCCACCACTGCAGTGCCATGGAGGCCACACAAAGCTCACCCACTACAGCTCTTTGACCCACAGCTAATGTGAGTGACCAGCAGGGCCCCATGACTGGACAGCTACACATTGTCTCAGGCAGGGAGCCTGAATACAGGCCTGCTTTCCACTACTCCTTTGCACAAACTCTTTTTCCTCTGTCCTTATACTCCGCTTGTATCTTTATCAGCTCCCGAACTGTAACGGTGATACACTAGAATAGACTGTTCCAGATTTCCCAACGATCTCTGCTCTATACGTCTACAGGACAGTCCTAATACTGTTCTTCCTCCATGACCAGTCGAGGCCACAGCTTCAGCATCTTGGCAGTTTATTGATCATTAGTTTGCAAAACAGACGTGGCTCCAGTATCAACACGAGCTAGGAAATGACATTAGGGAATTATTCCAACTTCCTGGATCTCCCCATTTTACAGGAAAATATTGTATAACAACAGGTGCAGAAAGATCCTTAACCCTCTCCCCCTCAGTCTGAGTTGATCATCCTACAGCCTCATAACTCACTGAACAATGGACAGCACAGGCAGGACGGGTGAAAGCCAGCTGCACCGACTGATCCCTCTACACCAACAACAGGCCTTGTTACCGGTCAGAGAGAGAAACACCCTTGTAAAAGCAGCAAGGTCCCCACACTCACACAGGGAGGGGGGTTGGGAAAGGTAGTTGGGGGAGAGTTTGAATTAAACCAGGAGGGGCCTCCCGAGTGGTGCAGCGGTTTAAGGTACTGCATCGCAGTGCTGG
Organism: Oncorhynchus keta; assembly: GCF_023373465.1. Lineage (NCBI taxonomy): Eukaryota > Metazoa > Chordata > Actinopteri > Salmoniformes > Salmonidae > Oncorhynchus > Oncorhynchus keta. The sequence goes on from NC_068439.1 coordinate 31,675,220, forward strand.
AGGCATCACTACAGACCCGGGTTTGATCCCAGGCTGTCTCACAGCCGGCTGGGACTGAAAAACCCATGAGATGGCGCACAATTGGTCCAGCGTTGTCCGGGTAAGGTGAGGGTTTTGCCGACCGGGATGTCCTTGTCCCATCGCACTCTAGCGGCGGGCCGGTCGCAAGTTGCACCGTTTCCTCCGACACATTGGTTTCCGGGTTAAGCGAGCAGTGTGTCAAGAAGGGGTGCGGCTTGGGAGGGTTGTGTTTCGGAGGACGCATTGCTCTCGACCTTCGCCTCTTCCGAGTCCGCACAGGAGTTTCAGCGATGGGACAAGACTAACTACCAATTAAATACCACGAAATTGGGGAGAAAAAGGGGTAAAAGTTAATCTAATGTAAACCAAGAGGAAGTGGAACCTCTGTGGGGCTCTTCCAGGTTCAGTTCCCCGCTGGACTAGTCACTACCCAGAGATCTGAGGGTCTTCGGGGATCCCAGGAGGAGGGGTGATGTGCACCTGTAGCACATTAATGGGTCCTTCTCATGGCAGTGGACCATGGAGGTGATCTAGTTATCCCCACTAACCTGGCCCTTGGGGCCTTGTCTGACTTTGTCTACTCTGATTGGCTGGGTCAGATTTCATGTGGTGAGAGAGAAGTCTCTATAAACTGACAGGCAGTGAAGGGTTCTGGGCTGTGGAACTCCATTGTCAGGGACATTAACCTGCTCTGTTCAGTTTTATAAACCGATTCCAGAGTTTCACTCAGGAGGGGTGTTTTGCATAAATCATTTCCTTCCCAGCTTTCTCCAAGTGTGAGGTCACGCAAAACCGAGTGAAGAAGAATGTTTAAGACTGTTGCTGTTGTGAGCAGCATTGTTGTCTCAAGAGGTTACGGTCAAGTGAAATGTTTGTTCAGTCAGTGTGCGGGTCCAGATGACCCATACTGCATTAGAATAGGATCAGAGTGACGGAGTCATGTCTCTGTGAGAGGCCCTGAGGCCTGTTCCAACTACTGACCGTCTCTGAAAGAGGCCTGGATTGTTCTCCGGGTGGTCCGGAGACGCTTGGACAGCGTGACTGACGGGAAACCTGTGGTGCTGGTTAACACGGTGCCCCTGTTGCACTGCTGGTACGACCCAGGGACCATTTACTCACAGATACACAGGCAGGAATACACCTCAGTATGACTAGAAGTTAGTAGAACAATGGCCTCAATACATAGCTCCTGAATGTTAACTCATCCCCAAAGAAACGACAGAGCAAAATCCCCTAAATAGTACTCATGCTTACACCATGAGTTCTAATGCAATAAGTTCACCTTTCCCTGCCGCACATATATACTTTACCATCTTTTCTTAACTCTTCAAACCACCTGATTAGACCTTCATTCTTTATTAGGAGAGGCTGTGTATAACCTTCCTGCGGTTTCTTCATTCTGTATAAAATGATAGACTACTGGAGAGGCATCATTTCAACAGGCAAATCCTTTGTGTCAGCAACGTGCTATGATAACAGCCCGCTTTGTTCAGCCTCTTGTATTACAATCAGTGGGAGTATTGTCACAACACGGACTGCAGCAGTATGTCGTGAGACAGCACACCAGGAAACACTACACAGCCAATGACGTGAACATTCCACATGAAACATGAATGATGGAGTCACTTGTATGCTGGGGCCCGCTGCAGTGGGCTCCCCATGCCTGGTATACAGGGGGAAGCGGCCTCCACATGCCTTGTGTATACGGGGGGGGGTGGGCTCCCATTCAGTGTTGCATTTGGCTCCGCTCAGCCCTACACAGTGAGAAACCTCTCATTCAAGCGGGGCTTTTGTTCTCAGTAATGTCTGGTATGTCAGCACATTGGCTCCCATCGACTTCTTTCTATTGGCTGCAATCGCCTGCAAGAATTTCCCTTTACGATAACACACATAACAACCCCCCCCCCCACAGGACTAAACCACCCCCACACACACACACACACACACACACACACACAGAGGGCCAGCAGTACAGGACAGCTACCCCTCCAGTGTGAGGCAAACAAAAGGATTCCGACAGCTAGTGGTGAGAAAACAGACCCAATTCATTACATAACCACTGGCGACGTAAAAGAAAAAGGATTGTTGCTGATCGAGAAAAGTGCAACACCATACAGGTCTAGTAGAGCTGCTCCTCACCTTGTCTCTGTATGAAGACCCGGAGCAGTGGGTGGGCCGTAGACACCGCCTTGCAGAAGTTGTCGTCGTTGTTGATTGGCAGCAGGTCTCCGTGGATGTCAGCGTAGCCAATCATGACCTCCATGTTGGAGATGCGGTGAACGTGCATGATGAGCTTATAGAAGTCCTCGAACTTCCCCGGTTTGAAACGGTCCACGGAGAACCGCCGGAACTCTGCTCCATACTGCAGGGACAACACACAGGGACAACACACAGGGATGACTTAGAAAGAGTTGCTATGGGTGACAGAGCACAGCACTGAACCCCGTGTGAGACTCAAGTATAAGGTCGGCTCAATCGCATCGATCTGGCCTATAAACTTACAGTTAGACATAAATAAACCTGGGTGGAAAAGATTTTCGGGGCACACTTAACATACTGCGGGTATGAAGAGAAGTGATTTACAACAGATTCACGTTGGAGAACAATCTACTACCACCAAGGTTATGACATTCAGAATTGAACTGGCAGACTGCCAATTCTGTTTTGTCAGACAGACACAATATTCATTCAGGACGTCTAAACAACATGATGATTCTGACCTTCACAGACAGTCTAACCAATATAAAACTGTCTACACATTGTAACACAAGTGATGACACGGGTAAAAACCAGAGCCAGATTGTTACAATGTGACTGCCACGCCCAGGTCTTTGATTTATCCCACTGAAGCAACAGAAGGAAGTGGAGGTTTAGGCCTGTCCCAAATGCACCCTTTCCCCTATATAGTCCACTACTGTTGACCAAGGTCCCAGGTCAAATGTAGTGCACTTGCACTATATAGGGGAGCAGGGAACAGACTTCGACAAAGGAACAATGCAGGTGAATGAGTCAGCAGTAAACCGGCCTATCTGGATGAGAAGACGCAAACACAGTTCAATTTTGTTCTGACGTTTACACCGTCTTCTGTCTGGGCAATATTATATGGACAAACTGACTGCACACACACACACACAATTTTCTCAGACAGGATGCCTAGAGGCGTGATTGTCTACACTGGCCTGTCATTGTGTGTGTGTGACTGGACCACCACGAAGAGCAGCTGGGTTGACCTAGGGGTCACAGCTGTGGTCATGTGACTGACACGGCCAGTAGAAACTCTAGCACTGTATGCGTGGGCACTGGGCCTGTATAACACAAGCTAGGCTTTGTCTCTGACAATAGCACTGTCACGTTACAACATAGCACTGTCCCATTACAACCTCAGTCATTTGTGAACGGTGGCGCGATGTGCTGCACTCTGCTGTGGCCCGGCAATTATTTGCTCAGAGACGAAGGTCTGAATGGCAGTTTGTCCTAGAGGGAGGCCTGGGTTAGACTGCTGGGAGACCATTGTTAGACTGGGCCTGTCATGAAGGCTGCCATTACTATGTGAAACATCATCGGAGCATGTTGGTGAGGCAGTGCAATGCCAGGTGTACCATCCAACTCATACCGAGGCCAAACACAGATAAACATACACACAGGCAAAGTCACATATGAGCAAACACACTACAATAAATCAGAAATGGATCCTTCCATTAAGCAATAAGTGATGAGTTTGTGACTGTTCTCTCTCAGCTTCTGGGCTAATGAGGTCTTGTGGGGAAGAAAAAAAAAAACTCACATGACTCCACAGTTATGAAAAATGTAAATCAGAAATCTAGAAGTGTTAGAATGTGTTAGTCGTTGAAAAGTAGGTGGTCAATGGTATTTTTGTAGGTTACCGTGTCATCCAGGTGACTGAGCTGTTGGAACAGCCTGTGTATTAAAGCAGAACAGGCCCTAAAGGGTATCAGCCTAGACAAGTCTAGACAAGGCCATGAGCTAAATTTGAATCAAAACCTGAAAGTAATACAACACACTGACAAAGAACCCCCCCACACACACACACACACACACACACACACACACACACACACACACGAGAATGTCAACGGGTCCAGACAGGTACAGACTGCACTGCTCAGCCATTAGGCCAACACACTGACTGGCATGGAGGCTAGACTAAGCTCGCCAACGGCTTCGGTCTTATCACGTTTCTCCCGTGTGACAGTCAGTCTAAACTGCTCGGTTGACCTATGGACAGTTTTGCATGGAGATGAAAACGCCAGTGGTTGAGAGATGAACCATGATGGGTGGGTGAGGGAGGGAGGGAAGAGGGTGAGGGAGATACTGTCGGGTGAGAAAAGACATGCTAAAAGTATCATCTTACACCTCTGCAGATAACACCTGCTGCAGAGACAAACCAGCCCGCTGCAACACAGCTCGCCTTTGAGAAGCCCTGTTGTTCTAGTCTGTTCTGTTGTAGTCCGGGTTTATCAGAAACAGAACAATTCCCCTGAGAACAGGTTCTCATCCTGGGTCAGTGAGAAGCAGGAAGTAAAACCCTTTGTGACATCACCAGGAGACTGATACCGACTCACTCCATCAGATAGTGATAGTGGTGAGAGATGGTGCCTGGCTGATGTAACACTCCAACAGGCCTGAATAGAGTGGTGACGGTGAGTATGGATGTTGCGTCACTAGAGGACACTGGTTGACTCACTATCACTACGACAGACAGTTCTGTGATGACACGTTTAGTCCTGCCCAACCTAGCCCATCCCACTATGGCTCTCGATGACACATTTCTCCTAAAGTTTCCCCCTCAACCTGTCCGAGGTTGTGTTTTAAACACACAACACCCAAAAACAAAACTTTAAACTGCTTGATCCTTAAGGGGTTCCCAGGAGAGAGAGAGCCCAGAAGGGAGGGGGGCTAACTCTCTCCCAGGGCTCCTGAAACAGGGCCTCCTTTCACCACAGACGGAGAGACAGTGGGTCAGCAGCATTCCAGCCCTGGTATGAATTAGAGTGAGGCTGAATACTAACTCTGAATTAGGCTGAATACTCACTCAGCCCTCTGAGACAATGGAGGGGCTTGGCTCTGCAACGGGCATGGTGCCATGATGCACTTCACCAACAAGAGCCTTGAGCCTTCATCAAAACACAGCCAGCCACACATTCCAATACCGCACAACAAAAATTATACAACCTGCCTAAGTGGACAGGCTGTGAAAGACACCTGCAAATGCACTAGACTCCAGTTCCATCTTAAACCTTGCTTTATACGAGAGGAGGACAGAGAGGAATGATGGAGGAACCGGAGCAACATACCATAGCAGTAAAAGAACACACTATCAGTAGAATATCTTGACATGTCAGGATGGAGGAAAGGCAAGACATGGGCCAGTAGTTTAGAGATCAGGTATCTGAACTTATCTATTATACTTTCAACAGCACCTTTTCATCTTATCACCAGTCTGTCTGTTGGTTGGTTGGTAGGCAGGCAGCTGGCACATACTCTAGACTTAGAGTGATGTTTACAGTGTGAGGGGAAGAGGAAGCTTCACACAGAGTCAGATCCCCAGCAGGTCAAGAGATGCTTGTCCTAATAACTAAAACACTCAATGTCTGGGATTTCTGACATTGCTGCAGGAAGTAGTTTGTGCTGGAGCTGCAGATGACTATAGTCGCTCCACTAATACAAGACTATTAAAGCCTATTACACTACCTTTGTGAATTTCTTCACATACACGTGTTTCTGGCCCAAATCGATAGATGACTAGATTGTTGTTTTGCAACAGTGAGAACAGATTTGTTAAAATAACTGAATGAATTGATGTTAGGACTTGTATTGGAATGTTATTTGTTTGAGAAAGACACAGCTATGATATATATTGTAAGGTCGGTCTGTGTATTGCCGTGGTGCTATTGAAATCCACACGCTGTCAGTGTCAACTTGGTTACTTAGTAGCAGCAACAACAACAAAAAGTGTAGTTTCAGAAAGTATCCCATGTCTTGACTCTACTTACAAATTAACAGGAGTCTTTCGTTCTAATAATTAACACGTTTAAAAATGACTTTCCTCATTGCAAAACCAGTTTTTCTAGAAAATCGTGACTAGTGAAAAAAACATGCTGCCATGGCATAAGGATTTAGATGATTATGAAAACAGTGAAAACTTGTGAAAACAGTTTACAACCAATACTTCATTTAGACAACTGGCTTAATTGTTGAGAGTGCAAGTTTTCCTATAGCATGTGCCAGGTCAAATCTAGACGAGTAGTTGTATGGTCTGCAGTCTCCACCACCCCCGAGTCCCTTTTGCCACAAACCCCATTCCAGAGTATGTGAAGTAGTTTAGGCTGATTTAGCCTAAAAAAAAATGTAATGCCTAAATGGGTGCCATCGATAGGGTAGTCTGCTTACCTTGCTTTTCACTTCAACCGCGATGCAGTCCAAGTATTGCAGGGAAGATTGGGATTTAATGAAACTCCGATTCATTTTTGGGGTTCGAATAAAAGTTGACCCGCTCGCCCACAGAAAAGGGGCTGTTTGGTTCTATGACCAGTCGCCAAACCCCCTTAGTCCCGCGTCGTTTAGACAGCAAAGCTAATCTACAGTTTACTTGACTACCTCGTTATTTGACTACCTTTTGTGCTGTGGTCCGCGACGCATTGGAGAAACTCTAGGGTGAAAATAAAAAAGAAGAGAACAAATCGGTGCCTTTGACTTGGGGGAGTGAGTTTTCAGATGACATCATCGAGCTCCTCCGTGAATGTTTTCAGCGTTTAACCCTCCCAAAACACCAACCCTCCGAGACGCCAGGGACGCGACGCCATCACAGTGTATAGAAATCCATAAAAATACTGTCAATGAGGAAAAAAAACATCTCATTATTATTATGCAATAATGCCCGAGGAGGTGTGGCAAACGTTAGAAACCACTTTATAATAGCAATAAGGCACCTCAGGTGTTTGTGGTAAATGGCCAATATAGCTTAGCTAAGGGCTGTTCTTAGCAGGATGCAATGTGGAGTGCGCCATTAGCAGTGGAATATTGGCCATATACCGCAAACCCTTGAGGTACCATATTGCTCATATAAACTGGTTACCAACGTAATTAGAACAGCAAGAACAGTAAAAAAGTAATGGTTTGTCATACCCATGGTACATGGACTGATATTCCATGGCTTTCAGCCAATCAGCATTCAGGGACGAGTTGCATCATCCCTAAGAACACCTCTCAGCCTTCATACAATGGCCATATACACCCCAGGCCTTATAGCTTAAATATACCAGGGCTATGATGTAAAAATTCTAGTTTTACTGTTCCATTTATGTTGGTAATCAGTTTATAATAGCAATAAGGCGCATTGTGGGTTTGTGGTATATGGACAATATACCATGACTAAGGGCTGTGTACAGGCACTTTTGCGCCAGGCCTAGTATTTTGAAACGATTCAATCTGACTGAGAGCCATCTCTGACAATAACCTAGTTTATAAATCATGCAGCATTCACTCACTGAATAATACAAGCTGCTTTACATCCCTTTGTTCTGTTTCCTCACTAGAAATGATTTATAGATGTAAAGTTAGAAGAGATCCATACAATAAGCCAAGAAAGACACCAAGTTGTTCAGGGCCATGAGGATTGAGAAGCAATATGGTCATGGGGTTTGTGGGTTCATTTTATTTTATTTATTTAACTAGGCAAGTCCGTTAAAAACTCATTCTTATTTAAAATGATGGCCTACCCCGGTCAAACCCTAACGACACTGGGACAATTGTGCGCCACCCTATGGGACTCCCAAACACAGGCGGTTGTGATACAGCCTGGAATCGAATCAGGGTCTGTAGTGACATCTCTAGCACTGAGATGCTGTTCCCTAGACCACTGCGCCACACTGGTGTGTGTGTGTGTGTGTGTGTGTGTGTGTGTGTGTGTGTGTGTGTGTGTGTGTGTGTGTGTGTGTGTGTGTGTGTGTGTGTGTGTGTGTGTGTGTGTGTGTGTGTGTGTGTAGCTGTGTGTGTATGTGTGTGTGTAGCTGTGTGCGTGTGTGTGTAGCTGTGTCTGCAGGTTTACTGTCTGCATTCTAGCGGCATGGAGACGCCTGCAGAACAAAACAGCTGCAGCCCAGCCCTCTGGTCCAAGCTGCGAGGCAACGGGAGCATCTCTTGACCTGCTGGGTGTCTGTTGACTCTCTGCGTATGACACTACCTCCTACCCTCACACTGTTAACATTACTCTAAACACAATATTTGTCTACTCTAGGCCTACTATAGTCCTACTCTAGGCCTACTCTAGACCAAAAGTGAATATCACTTATTTGATTGAGGCCTCAACAGAATGTGAAAGTTAGGCCTGAAGTTACATCTGAAAACTTTTATATTGCTATGTTATGTAGAATCTATACTATTTTATTATTTGAGATCATAACAGTTTTAAAAAAAATAAATGCAGTATTATGGACTGATCAGAAATACATAAATCAGATATTATGTAATGTAGTTCATATCTGTCTCGTATTGAACCAATTTACATTACTACTCGACGATGTAATCAAGAACTACGCGTACCCAGCTTAGACTGCCCTCCAGTGGCCTGTGGATGTCATTGCACATGTGCCCATAGAGTTTTTTTTACGTTGGCACTGTTGGCATGAGGACGCACATAGACATTGATAAAATAACCTATACACTGCAGACGGTATCAGTATGATATTCTATATAAACTCAGCAAAAAAAGAAACGTCCTCTCACTGTCAACTGCATTTATTTTCAGCAAACCTAACATCTGTAAATATTTGTATGAGCATAACAAGATTCAACAACTGAGACATAAACTGAAGAAGTTCCACAGACATGTGACTAACAGAAATTGAATAATGTGTCCCTGAACAAAGGAGGGGTCAAAATCAAAAGTAACAGTCAGTATCTGGTGTGGCCACCAGCTGCATTAAGTACTGCAGTGCATCTCTTCTTCGTGGACTGCACCAGATTAGCCAGTTCTTGATATGAGATGTTACCCCACTCTTCCACCAAGGCACCTGCAAGTTCCTGGACATTTCTGGGGGGAATGGCACTAGCCCTCACCCTCCGATCCAACAGGTCCCAGGCGTGCTCAATGGGATTGAGATCCGGGCTCTTCGCTGGTCATGGCAGAACACTGACATTCCTGTCTTGCAGGAAATCACACACAGAACGAGCAGTATGGCTGGTGGCATTGTCATGCTGGAGGGTCATGTCAGGATGAGCCTGCAGGAAAGGTACCACATGAGGGAGGAGGATGTCTTCCCTGTAACGCTCAGTGTTGAGATTGCCTGCAATGACAACAAGCTCAGTCCGATGATGCTGTGACACACCGCCCCAGACCATGACGGACCCTCCACCTCCAAATCAATCCCGCTCCAGAGTACAGGCCTCGGTGTAACACTCATTCCTTCGACGATAAATGCAAATCCGACCATCACCCCCGGTGAGAAAAGCCGCGACTCGTTAGTGAAGAGCACTTTTTGCCAGTCCTGTCTGGTCCAGCGACAGTGGGTTTGTGCCCATAGGTGACGTTGTTGCCTGTGATGTCTGGTGAGGACCTGCCTTACAACAGGCCTACAAGCCCTCAGTCCACCCTCTCTCAGCCAAGTGTGGACAGCCTGAGCACTGATGGAGGGATTGTGTGTTCCTGGTGTAACTCGGGTAGTTGTTGTTGCCATCTTGCACCTGTGCCGCAGGTGTGATGTTCGGATGTACCGATCCTGTGCAGGTGTTGTTACACGTGGTCTGCCACTGCGAGGATGATCAGCTGTCTTAGGTGTCTCACAGTACAGACATTGCAATTTATTGACCTGGCCACATCTGCAGTCCGCATGCCTCCTTGCAGCATTCCCAAGGCACGTTCACGCAGATGAGCAGGGACCCTGAGTCATTAGAAAGTCCTCTTTAGTGTCCTAAGTTTTCATAACTGTGACCTTAAATGCCTACCGTCTGTAAGTTGTTAGTGTCTTAACGTCCATTCCACAGATGCATGTTCATTAATTGTTATGGTTCATTGAACAAGTATGGGAAACAGTGATTAAACCCTTTACAATGAAGATCTGTGAAGTTATTATGATTTTTACGGATGATCTTTGAAAGACAGTGTCCTAAGAAAGGGACGTTTCTTTTTTTGCTCAGTTTAGTATAAAGATGAATTTGCAGGAATATTTGATGACTTTTCTTGTAAGTGTTTTGTAACAGAGTAGATTCTGTCCGTGTTTGACTGGGCTCCAACTAGCAATCTTCTGGTCCCTGCAACAACCCCATGCAGTCGGTAGAGTCCAATGATTATTAATAACGCTGTCTGTTCAACTACGTGCAACACCTTTATAAATGTTTCTAAAGGAAAGTGAATCAGACACTACACTATTAGGAGCAGGTATCTAGATAAGACTTAACTAAACTAATGATGGAAACTTGAGTATTTAGTTGCATCATTTCTGCTGCATTAGTCTACTTTGAATATGAACATATTATTTTAAAGTGACACTGTTATGGTATAACCTTGTCGGTCAGGACCAGCACTTTTCTTGTTACTTCTAAAGAAATACAAAGAAATTCAAAATGGAGGACCAGACCTGTAATCATCTAAACTGGTAGTGTTTGTCTCTTTATCTCTTGGTCTGTATTCTATTTCCCTTCACTTCGACTTCTGCTTTATGTTCTCTTCTTACTGAACTCTCCTCTCCAGTTTATCTATTTATCAATCAAACACACAATCTGAGTAATTGCTTGTCTGTCTGTGTATCTGTTTACAAAGGTAGAGTGCTCAACTAAATCAATGTTGAAAAGTTCAAACAAGTATTCTTTCTCCCCATAAAAGGCAACAATGTTGATCTCACCACTGGACTCTAAAGTATTGTTTTTACGGTAGTATATGTCACAAAGTCTGCTCTCCATGAAATTGGACTGGCTGCAACCTAGTCTCAGAGCATTTCGTATTATTATGTATGTAAATCAGAGACGCTGTATTTAGTATGGTACGTATCAATTTGTCAATGTATTCCTTGGGTCTTCAGTGGGCTATACTCGGCCTTGTCTCAGGATGGTAAGTTGGTGGTTGAAGATATCCCTCTAGTGGTGTGGGGGCTGTGCTTTGGCAAAGTGGGTGGGCCTGTTTGGCCCTGTCCGGGGGTATCATCGGATGGGGCCACAGTGTCTCCTGACCCCTCCTGTCTCAGCCTCCATGATTTATGCTGCAGTAGTTTATGTGTCGGGGTGCTAGGGAGAGTCTGTTATATCTAGAGTATTTCTCCTGTCTTATCCGGTGTCCTGTGTGAATTTATGTATGCTCTCTCTAATTCTCTCTTTCTCTCTTTCGGAGGACCTGAGCCCTAGGACTATGCCTCAGGACTACCTGGCATGATGACTCCTTGTTGTCCCTAGTCCACCTGGCTGTGCTGCTGCTCCAGTTTCAACTGTTCTGCCTGCGGCTATGGAACCCTGACCTGTTCACTGTGATTACTATTATTTGACCATGCTGGTCATTTATGAAAATTTGAACATCTTTGCCATGTTCTGTTATAATCTCCACCCGGCACAGCCAGAAGAGGACTGGCCACCCCACATAGCCTGGTTCCTCTCTAGATTTCTTCCTAGTTTTTTTCCTTTCTAGGGAGTTTTTCCTAGCTACCGTGCTTCTACACCTACATTGCTTGCTGTTTGGGTTTTAGGCTGGGTTTCTGTACAGCACTTTGATATATCAGCTGATGTAAGAAGGGGTATATAAATTAATTTGATTTGATTTTGATTCATCCAATTTGTATCATATGTTATGAATTACAATTCATATTATATGTTAGGAATTTGGTAAGCGTACTATATGTTCCGATATTGCAAAAAAAAAGTTAATGATATGTTATGAATTCTAGCTAGGTGACTAACATTAACTAGGGTTAATGGGTTAGGGTTATGAGTTATGTTTAGGAGTTAGGTTAAAGGGTTAAGGTAAGGAAATGTTAGCTAAAATGCTTAAGGTTAGGGTTAGGGGAAGGGTTAGCTAAAAGGGTTAAGGTTAGGGAAGGGTTAGGTTGCAAAGTAGTTGCAAAGTAGGAAGTAGTGGAAAAGTTTTTGGATTGCTAGATGTTTGTGTTATTGCCTTAAATTACCATTTGTCTTATGTAACCATACACTACATAACATACTGTATTAAGCTAATGTAAGTGTGCCGGATTTACGTTTGTTATATTACGTGTAGTCTATGACACCAGGCTGTTGGGCTATATTACGTCAGCACACCTGCCCCTAGCCCTCGACGTATGCTTCCCAGGTGAAACAGTTCGGGACAGTACGTACATGAAGACATTTTATGACGTGTTTTGGGGGTTTGGACTTCGGTAAGGTTTTTTTCGGCTGACCTGGCACACAAACATTTTTCCCAAGGGAACCAAGTCGGTTGCCTAAGTCTACGCCCCCTATTCGGCGATTGGTCGACAGTAGGAATTCTTCAACCAAGTACCTGTTGTGTTTCAACGACAGAAGACGTTTCGGGGGGAAAAGTTTCGTTTCAAACGTGTAGCACAAGCGACGACGAGCAGGAGAAGGAAGCCATCGGGAGAAGCGAAATATAATCTATAGTTGGCGGTATAGCAACAGCTGGACTGTGGCCGACATGGATGATAGTACTGATGGTATGGGTGGGGATGATGAAAGAGGGGCATAGAAGTAAAAGGTTGTAAGTAGCCAACTATTAATTTTTGAGAAGGTTTTACCTAAGAAAGTACAGATGGGCTTCCACTGTTTGAGAGTTTTTCCCACAATGTCAAGGTTAGCGGTTGTAATTGTGGTGGGTGGGTGAGACACAGTGAAGCATTTGGTGGATGCCAGGTGCAGAAAGAGGCCCAAATATATAAAATCACTCATAATGTCTCTTATGCAGAGGCTGCAAGGCAGATTGGTGGAACTATTAGGCAGAGCGATGGAGATAATAGGGTCCAGACATGGATACGAGACCTGCTCAGAAATCATGCTCACACAAATGTAATTTCAAAGGACACCTTAATAGTTAATCAGATTGACTTTATGGCCTTCATTGGAAAGGTTATCAACCTGACTGCGTTTGTGCAAACTGCCAAGTTGATGATCATTGTGGAAGCAGCAACAGTGTTTTTAGGAGTAACAGATGTGACTGTCGCCATGATTGTTGATATGTTGACTAATGATGGAATGTATCAGTATGATGACAATTCGACTTATGGTTTTTGTTATCCTTCAGTGGAATGCCAGAAGCCTTATTGCTAACGGCCAGGAGTTTAAGAAATATGTAATAGATTTAGAGATCAAACCTGATATGTGATATGTGTTTTAAGTAACATGGCTTAGACCACATCTTGATTTGATTATTCCTGGTTATTGCTCAATCAGATCTGTCAGATCAATTGGACAGGGTGGTGGTGCTACATTCGTAAGGGAAGATCTGGTGTACATTGTCAAATACCTGTCCCATCTTAATATGAATGTGTGATGGTAGATATATATGGCGCAGGTAGTAACATTAAGTTACAGCATCTGTACAACCCTTGTCGTCAACTACCTGTTTGATGAAATATCAGGAGAAATGGGCTCTAGAGAGGTATGGTAGGGCAACTTTAATCATACACATAACCGTTTACACATACAGATGCCAATGGTACTATTGTGGAAGATATGATGTCACTATTCCAGATAGGGTACCGTTCAGCAGAGGGGTCTGTCATAAAGCAGACTGGGAACTGTTTGGGGATCATTGCTTAAAGTCTGTTGGAGAGTTGTCTTTCGAGAGGCCGGGTTGATGTACGTGCTGCCTCTTGTGACCTCTGATTTTGAGTGCTGTGAATTTCTGTGTACCAGTGAGTGACAAGAGGAAAGTGGTTCCTTAATGGGAATGAAAAGTGCACTATTGGAGAAAGAAATAGGGCTCACAGAGTGTACAGTTGATTTCCAAGGGAAAAGAGCGTCAGTACGCAGGGTCATTAAGTCTGTCAAGAGAAACGCATGGAGACACTTCTGCTCTACAATAGGCAGCGCTACTGAGCTGGGCGATGTACGGTCTATGTTGAAGAAGATGATTGGAATAAGCAAGTCCACTCGAATTCAAGTTTTGGATTGTCAATAAAAATGTCCGTAACTGATCAAGAAAAAGCTGACTTGTTGGGAGGGAAGACATTTGTTAGGGTACATGGTGGCGCTACTTTGGATGAAGTATATAAGCAACGCAGGTGTGAGATTCTAAATGCTCATGTTAATGTGCATAAGAAAAGGGATATTGCTGACTCTTCGTTGGATGCTGTTTTTACCATACATGAGATGTGTTCAGGATATATAGCCCTGGGTCTTGATCAGTTATGCTATGTAATCAACACCATCATCTCAGAAACCCTCGACCCACTCCAATTTGCCTACTGCCCTAACAGATCCACAGATGATGCAATCTCTATTGGACTCCACACGGCCCTTTCCCACCTGGAGAAAAGGAACACCTAAGTGAGAATGCTATTCATTGACTACAGCTCAGCGTTCAACACCATAGTGCCCATGAAGCTCATCACTAAGGACCCTGGGACGAAACACCTCCCTCTGCAATTAGATCCTGGACTACCTGACGGGCCGCCCCCAGGTGGTGAGGGTAGGTAACAACACATCTGCCACGCTGATCCTCCACACCCTTTGCCTTGATGATAGCTTTGCACACTTTTGGCATTCTCTTAACCAGCTTCATGAGGTATTCACCTGGAATGCATTTCAATTAACTGGTGTGCCTTGTTAAAAGTTCATTTGTGGATTTTCTTTCCTTAATGCATTTGAACCAATGTTGAACCAATGTTATGTTGTGACAAGATAGAGGTGGTATATAGGGCTATCTTCTATTTGGTAAATGACCAAGTCCATATTATGGCAAATAAGCAAAGAGAAACGACAGTCCATCATTACTTTAAAACATGAAGGTCAGTCAATACGGAACATTTCAAGAACTTTTTAAGTTTCTTCAAGTGCAGTTGCAAAAACCATCAATCGCTATGATGAAATTGACACTCATGAGGACCGCCACAGGAAATTAAGACCCAGAGTTACCTCCGCTGCAGAGGATGAGTTCATTAGAGTTACGAGCCTCAGAAATTGGCAGTTAACTGCACCTCAGATTGCACCTCACAGAGTTCAAGTAACAGACACATCTCAACATCAGCTGTTCAGAGGAGACTGTGTGAATCAGGTCGACTTGCTGAAAAGAAACCACTACTAAAGGACACCAATAATGATAAGAAGACACTTGCTTGGGCCACGAGCAATGGACATTAGACCGGTGGAAATCTGTCCTTTGGTCTGATGAGTCCAAACTGTGTCTTTGTGAGACGCAGAGTAGGTGAACGGATTATGTCTGCATGTGTGGTTCCCACCGTGAAGCATGGAGGTGGAGGTGTGATGGTGTGGGGGTGCTTTGCTGGTGACACTGTCTGTGATTTATTTAGAATTCAAGGCACACTTAACCAGCATGGCTACCACAGCATTCTGCAGTGATACACCATTTCATCTGGTTTTTCCTTAGTGGGACTATCATTTGTTTTTCAACAGGACAATGACTCAAAACACACCTCCAAGCTGTGTAAGGGCGATTTGACCAAGGAGAGTGATGGAGTGCTGCATCACCCATTTGAGATGGTTTGGAATGAGTTGGACCGCAGAGTGAAGGAAAAGCAGCCAACAAGTGCTCAGAATATGTGTGAACTCCTTCAAGACTGTTGGAAAAGCATTAAACTGGTTGAGAGAATTCAAAGAGAGAGCAAAGCTGTCATCAAGGCAAAGGGTGGCACTTTGAATAATCAAAAATATATTAAGATTTGTTTAACACTTTTTTTTTTGTCACGACATGATTCCATATGTGTTATTTCATAGTTTTGATGTCTTCACTATAATTCTACCCTGTAGAAAATAGCAAATATAAAGAAAAAGGCTTGGCTTCAGAGGCTGGACAGCATCCAGTATATAGCTTTAAGGATATGTATTGGTGCATTTAAATCAGCATCTTTATGTGCCTTACTAGTGGAGGCAGGTGAGATGCCTATACGGTGTAAACAATTGTCATTAGCTTATTGGGTTGAAAGGCTGTGAGGTTGAGCATCTCACTGCTACTGTTCTAGAGGACTGGTTGAATATACTAGTAAACAAGGCAGTGGTTTTGGCTGGACAGTTGGAAAGCTTGCTGATGAGAGGGGTTTGAGGGAGTTGGAGGTTGGCCCTTCTGTGATGATAGGGAATGTTCCTCCATGGTTACTCCTAGATCCGGATGTTGATCTAACCTTGGTGTGAAAAAAGGAAAGATCGGTCAGAAGTTTGGTATAGGGAAACTGGTTAACATTTACATTGGTTGAAGTTTTTATACATTTTTACCACTTTTCACAGATGGATCCAAGGACTCAGATAGTGGAGCACAGGAACAGGCGTTTACGTTCCTGGATTTGATGTGCAGATATGTAAAAAACAGATGAACTGTCAGTATACTCAGTTGAACTGTTGGTGATAGTAGTTGCCCTCCAGTGGGTGGAGGATGTACAACCTGTTAGAATTATAGTGGGCTCAGATTCTCTGTCTGTATTGAATAGTTTATATCATCTGGTAAATCTGATAGGAGTGACTTCCTATTGGAGGTATTAATGTTATTATGTAGAAATGAAAGCCATTTTGATAGATGTGTGGCAGAAGAGATGGGACTCTGAGCCCAAGGACCGACATTTATATGCCCTCCAAAGAAAGGTCAGTGGACCAAGATTCAAATGTCAGCTTAGGAAGGAAGAGGTGGTGTTTACCCGATTGCGCTTAGGACATTGTACATTGAACTCGTCATTCCATCTGGTTGGCAGCATGTGAATGCTTTGTCTGGAGTGTAAGGTCGATGAAATGGTGGAGCGTGTGTTGTATGTTGAAGAGAGGGAAAGATTGAAGTGTAGGGTCATTGAGGTTGGACGCGTTTGGAAGGGATTTTAGTGGTGGGGGAGGGTCTATTAGAAGTTAGTAGGGTTCTTTTTTAAAATTTCTCAGGAGTACTGAGTTAGGTAGGAGGATTTAGACATGTTGTAAACCGTGATTGATCATACACTCCAGCACAGTAGGTGGCGGCATGACCCTTTAACGTTTGTTTGCGGACGGCCATTATGTCATAGAAGACGAACGAGTGAAGATGACTTGTCCCCATGCAGTTTCTATCACTTGAGAAATGCTGCACCAAAAATCTTAGTTAAATGTACAATTATTTTAAGGGAGTATGCGAGCACACTCGTTCGGTTCGCTAGCCGAGTTCGGTTTGGCGCCAGCAGAACTGAAGCATACTGATGCAAGTTACGTATTAAGCATGGAACTAGTTAGCGTATACAGTACACGATGCAGCCTACTGGACAACATTTAAATGACATTATTTCAGGATGTCCTGCAAGATACTTTTGTCAATGCACCAGAGGCAGTGGATACCTGAACATGTTACGAGGGGAAATAGACAGTACTTACAGTGAGCCCCAAATGTATTTGGACAGTGACCGTGTCTGTTGTTGTTTTGGCTCTGTACTCCAGAACTTTGGATTTGAAATGATATGATCACTATGAGGTTAAAGTGCAGACTGCTAGCTTTCATTTGAGGATATTGTCATCCGTATCGGGTACATGGACTTTTTGTACATGGATTAAAATACCCTCAAATTAAAGCTGACAGTCTGCACTTTAACCTCACAGTCATTGTATCATTTCAAATCCAAAGTGCTGGAGTACAGAGCCAAAACAACAAAAATGTCCCCTGTCCCAAAACTTTTGGAGCTCACTGTATATGTGTATTGATTGTTGATGAATAAATCCAACTCTGTTGTTTCAGAAAGGGGATTTTAACCAGCCTAACCTGCATTTAACCAGCCTAACCACTGATTTGATAGGGATGAAGCCAGATCAACTGAAATTACATGTCCAGCTCTCCTTTGAGTCCATGCAAAACTCTAGGCTCCACTTTTGCCCTGATGCATTCAAAAGTAAATAAAGACATTTGACTAAAACTAGGCGTTTTGCTGTTCTTCGTGTTTTGTGGTTATTGTTGTTGCACCTTTTTAAAAATACAATTCATTTCTGCAATCGAAACAAACATTTGATTTGACATACAGTGGGGCAAAAAAGTATTTAGTCAGCCACCAATTGTGCAAGTTCTCCCACTTAAAAAGATGAGAGAAGCCTGTAATTTTCATCATAGGTACCCTTCAGCAATGACAGACAAAATGGAGAAAAAAATCCAGAAAATCACATTGTAGGATTTTTAATTAATTTATTTGCAAATTATGGTGGAAAATAAGTATTTGGTCAATAACAAAAGTTTATCTCAATACTTTGTTATATACCCTTTGTTGGCAATGACAGAGGTTCAAATGTTTTCTGTAAGTCTTCACAAGGTTTTCACACACTGTTGCTGGTATTTTGGCCCATTCCTCCATGCAGATCTCCTCTAGAGCAGTGATGTTTTGGGGCTGGTGCTGGGCAACACGGACTTTCAACTCCCTCCAAAGATGTTCTATGGGGTTGAGATCTGGAGACTGGCTATGCCACTCCAGGACCTTGAAATGCTTCTTACGAAGCCACTCCTTCCTTGCCTGGGCGGTGTGTTTGGGATCATTGTCATGCTGAAAGACCCAGCCACGTTTCATCTTCAATGCCCTTGCTGATGGTAGGCTTTGCTACTTTGGTCCCAGTGCTCTGCAGGTCATTCACTGGGTCCCCCCGTGTGGTTCTTGGGGTTTTGCTCACCGTTCTTGTGATCATTTTGACCCCACGGGGTGAGATCTTGCGTGGAGCCCCAGATCGAGGGAGATTATCAGTGGTCTTGTATGTCTTCCATTTCCTAATAATTGCTTCCACAGTTGATTTCTTCAAACCAAGCTGCTTACCTATTGCATATTCAGTCTTCCCAGCCTGGTGCAGGTCTACAATTTTGTTTCTGGTGTCCTTCGACAGCTCTTTGGTCTTGGCCATAGTGGAGTTTGGAGTGTGACTGTTTGAGGTTGTGGACAGGTGTCTTTTATACTCATAACAAGTTCAAACAGGTGCCATTAATACAGGTAACGAGTGGAGGACAGAGGAGCCTCTTAAAGAAGAAGTTACAGGTCTGTGAGAACCACAAATCTTGCTTGTTTGTAGGTGACCAAATACTTATTTTCCACCATAATTTGCAAATAAATTAATTAAAAATCCTACAATGTGATTTTCAGGATTTATTTTTCTAATTTTGTCTGTCATAGTTGAAGTGTATCTATGATGAAAATTACAGGCCTCTCATCTTTTTAAGTGGGAGAACTTGCACAATTGGTGGCTGAGTAAATACTTTTTTGCCCCACTGCAACTACAATATATCACATGGCCAGCAGAGGGCACTATAACCACAGATAATGAAGGATCAAGGCTGGTCTCAACCCAACAGGCCAAGGAAATACCCAGTTACAGTTTAGTCCAGCAACCTTTAATTGATTAAACACAAAGCAAGCTGACTCGGTCCTGATTTAAGTTCTAATAACACCACCATGGAGAGTTCACTGAGGGTTAAAGAGGAGAAAAACTAAATAGCTGTTTTATAAAATCTTGTTTTCCAGAAACAGGTCATCGGGGAGCGTCAGACTAATTTAGATTGTCTGGAGGCGCATGTCTCTGCCGGGCCAAACGGTCATCACTCAAAGATACTATTCTCTCTATTTCTGAGAATGTTACTGTGACTAGCAGCTGCTGAGAGCGTTCTACTGTCTGACAGGACAAGATTAGAGTAACTCTCTTCTCTCCCCTGACACTAGAAATCAGTAGCCCGAACAATGTTTACATTCATGGGATTGAGGCAGAGAAACAGATCTTATGAGAGAGAGAGGGAGTCTGAGGGAGAGATGGAGAGCTAGAGATGTGGCATTGCCCCGAGGTGTTTACAATCACGTCGCTGACATCATGTAGCAATTTCATTCCGTTACACTAATCACGTTAATCAATCAAACAAACCTTTTTGGGTTGGCAAGCAGGGGTAACATAATAAAATACAGAGTCCTTACTAAATAGTACAAAACAGATCACACTAAGGACAGACAGTCAAAGTCAGAGAGTATCAGTACAATATTATATTTATACTATAAAGATACATTTGCGGGAATAGGTTCCTAGAAGTGTGTGTAACAGGGAAGATTGTGTCTTCCTTCCCTTCTACCCTCAAACCTGCAATGTTCTGTTCCCCGCAGCAACCCCAGCAGTCCAGCTGTGGGCCCAAGTCACGTAGCACCACTGTGACCTTTGTTCAACGCCAGGTTCATGCGTCACACCTGAGACAAATGTTTAGCAATTCAAACTGATCTTAGACACAATTGTTAGGAGGGAGCACTGTCCGAGCTGTCACCTAGAACCGTGTTTCCCAACCCTGGTCCTCCAGGACCCCTAACAGCACACATTTCTGTTGTAACCCTGGACAACCACACCTCATTCAACACATTGAGGTCCTGATGATTAGTTGACAAGTTAAATCAGGTGTGTTTGTCCAGGGTTACAATAAAAAGATGTTCTGTTGGGGGTACTGGAGGACCAGGGTTGGAAAACACTGACCTAGAACACTTAACTAGACACAAAACCAAACTTAACTGAACAAAAAATGGCCGGGTGTGTAATTTGTTCAATAATCTCTGTTGCGTTAGACTCTTACCTGTGAAATTATTATTTTACAATGACAATAGAATCATATGCCTTTGCCTGATGTCAGTTCTATCTATTCATCAATCTTTACTTAGCTGCCTTCTGTCTGCCTGCCTGAATATTGAAGCAATAATACACGAGAGGCCATGTGTTATGACATTTATATCATGGCTGTGATGTGGTCATAGCCACATGGCCACTTTATATGAACACGGCAATGTGTATATTGTCTTCTATATCATGGGTCGTAGAGGCTCTAACAATGGGAACTCCAAACCACCCGTTGTATGAAGTCTGATAGTTTACTGATGGGTTATGAAGGGAAAGTGTTCAAACGAAACAATGTTGGAAAGTTAAATCAAGTATCATTTTTTCTCTCCAGATGATTTGTGTCTGTTGCAGTCGCTAGTGATTCCAGAAAAGCAGCAATCTGCTCTCGTGGCAATAAGCAGCAGTGGTCACTGTAGGTGCAACTAGGGGTTTGATCTACAAAACGACCCATACCGTTAAGTCCACTGTTTTTTAAATTTCAGTATTGCATTTTATGAGCAAAAATGTACCCTACTTCATATGTTTGTATGGAAGTCTGTTGTTGCAGGACAGGGATTCAGCCAACCTGGCCTGCTAAACTCACGGCGCCACACGTTTTCACTGATGTATAAAACAAACTATAAAGTGAACGGACAAAAACTAGTTGTTTTCAAAACTAAAAATATTTTCTGGAAGATACAGCACCACAATATATCACAAGGCCAACAGAGGTCCCTATAACCACAGATAATGAGGCATGAAAAACGGACAGCTCAACACAGGCCGAGTTTATACAGATTACTCCAGCCATTTTTAATTGATTAATCCTGAAGCGCGCTTCCTCAGTCCTGATAAGGCTCCAAAAACACCAACGCGGAGAGTTCACTTCAGTTTAAAGACTTAAAGACTAGCAAAACTTAACATCTGTTTCATAAAAGCCTATTTTCCAGCCAAGAAACATAAATAGAGGTTAGACTAATTTAGAGTGTCTGGAGGCGCGTGTCTCTGCCGGGCCAAACGGTCATCACTCAAAGATACTATTCTCTCTGTTCTGAGAAGGTTACTGTGACTGTAGCAGCTGCTGAGAGAGTTCTACTGTCTGACAGGACAATATTAGCGTAACAACTCTCTTCTCTCCCCCTGACATTAAAAACCAGTAGCCCGAACAATGTTTACATTCATGGGAGTGAGGGAGAGTGAGGGAGAGAAACAAAGTGATGTTGAGAGAGGGGGAGGGAGGGATGAATGGAGAGAGGCAGAGTGAGGCAGAGAAACAAAGTGATGTTGCGAGTTGGATGGAGGGATGAATGGAGAGAGGCAGAGTGAGGCAGAGTGAGGCAGAGTGAGGCAGAGTGAGGGAGAGTGAGGCAGTGAGGCAGAGAAACAAAGTGATGTTGAGAGAGGGGGAGGGAGGGATGAATGGAGAGAGGCAGAGTGAGGCAGAGAAACAAAGTGATGTTGAGAGAGGGGGAGGGAGGGATGAATGGAGAGAGGCAGAGTGAGGCAGAGTGAGGGAGAGTGAGGCAGTGAGGCAGAGAAACAAAGTGATGTTGAGAGAGGGGGAGGGAGGGATGAATGGAGAGAGGCAGAGTGAGGCAGAGAAACAAAGTGATGTTGAGAGAGGGGGAGGGAGGGATGAATGGAGAGAGGCAGAGTGAGGCAGAGAAACAAAGTGATGTTGAGAGAGGGGGAGGGAGGGATGAATGGAGAGAGGCAGAGTGAGGCAGAGAAACAAAGTGATGTTGAGAGAGGGGGAGGGAGGGATGAATGGAGAGAGGCAGAGTGAGGCAGAGAAACAAAGTGATGTTGAGAGAGGGGGAGGGAGGGATGAATGGAGAGAGGCAGAGTGAGGCAGAGAAACAAAGTGATGTTGAGAGAGGGGGAGGGAGGGATGAATGGGAGGGATGAGGCAGAATGGAGAGAGGCAGATGAATGAGGCAGAGAAACAAAGTGATGTTGAGAGAGGGGGAGGGAGGGATGAATGGAGAGAGGCAGAGTGAGGCAGAGAAACAAAGTGATGTTGAGAGAGGGGGAGGGAGGGATGAATGGAGAGAGGCAGAGTGAGGCAGAGAAACAAAGTGATGTTGAGAGAGAGGGGGAGGGAGGGATGAATGGAGAGAGGTAGAGAGAGACGAAGCATTGCCCTGAGGTGTTTACAATCACAGATTACACGACCAGCCTGCATTATTACATGATTGCATTATTTAAAAAAAACACAATTTATTTGCTCTGCAGACGCTCTGATAGAGAACAAACACGGACAATGTTTACACAGCAAACGTGTTGCACATCATCCACATTATCCAGCTGTCTGTTTCCAGCGGCAAAGAGAACAACAACATTCTGGCCAAGACTAAACACATCATTAACTGCTACTGGAGCTCCAGCTCAGTCCGACTGCAGGAAAGAACGCATCCAAGTTCCCTGAAAGCAGCAGTACAGTAACTCTTTCCCTTTTCGTAGAGGATCATTGTTTTTCTTCTTCCCTCTAAATGGTTTCAGGGTTACACAAAGGCGTAGCCCCTGAAGGCAGGCAACAGCCTGAGTCTTAAAGCCACTTTTATTTTCTCCATTTCTGGCCCACATGTCAGAGTCAGTTGGTCCTCTGGGTGAAACGGGATCCCAGAAGATTAAATTGATCTGAAGAGATCTAATCCAGCTATGTTGAATCACAAAGGAACATCCGGAAATGGTTAGTATGTATTTAGATGACTCTGCTGCCAGCTAGTCATGAGAACGAGGGGGGACCTCCCAAATCAACCCCTCTAACACTCCGCCCCACTACCCTCTGAATCTCTGTTTCTCTGATTTAAGGCTTTCTGCCGTACTGTCTCTGTGTGGAAGTCATGAGGATGATCTCATAGAGGGAGCGACAGAGTGGAGCTGCTCAACGCAAGCAAAGCTATACTCATACGGCCTCCTCCAGAGGCGGCAGTGATTGAGAACACATTTCTATTGCTTCACTGTCGACTTTTATACCGCTGTGGTTGTGGTTTCCGGGTCCTGGTCGGGACGGAGATGAAATGGGAGCAGGCATGGTGGCGTGAGACTCATGGTGACGTGAGACATCGTCTGTGCGCCGCTGGATGGGAACCCTCTGAAGTTACAGAGTCCGTGTTTCTGGCCAGCTCTGTCACCCATCTGTCGGTCTGCTTGTCTGTCTCTGTCTCTCCTCTCTGAGACATAAAAACACAGAGGAAGTCCATCCTCGCCTGTGTGTTTTTTTAAGTTGATCATTTCCTACTCTTCCTTCTCAGGACTCCGGAGGGCAGGTTCTGACATTGTCAGGAAGTGACATCATCAGGAAGTGAGGTTAATTGTCTGTCTACCTGCTCTCATGTATATTACTACCAGACTGGAGGATCCTGCCTCTCCCTATACAGCTCTATAACCCCGGGAACCCGCTCCCTCCTTGCTTAGACTCTGTTATCTATCTCGTCCTCTCTCTCTCTGCGTCCCATAATAATCATCGTCATTATTGCTACAGCCTCATTTGTTCAACGGACTCCCTCATTCAAAGCGGCGAGCGCAGCCCGAGAGGAGCCGACGCAGAGTGCAGAGCAAACACATCCTGCTGAGCGCATCACAGCCGGGACAGATGAGAGGAAGATGTCTGAGTAGCCCTCTACAGGGTGGTGTGGGCACACAGAGCAAACAGTGCTGAGCACAATGGTAAACATGACAACAAACATCTCCAGGGCAAGACACAGATCCCCTGATCTACTCAGTGTACTGCAAAAAAAAATATGTCCTCCATCTTTACACACACACCAGACCTATAACAGACTGCTCCCCTAAGTGGAGAGACTTGCTGAAAGTGTATGAAAAGCAATCAAAGAGCTCAGTCATCTGGACAGGGACTGACAGCAGTTTGGTTAGAGGTGGAAGATACGATGGTTAGGGGTAGATATGCCTGCTGCCTCACAGCAGGCTTACTGCACCAAGAGGTAGAGTCACAGAGGGTTGGAGTGTTTGGGTTAGACCGATATCTGATTATAGCATGAAAAGTTAGCTGGAGAACCAGCCAGGAACTGTTACACTGTGTCATTCTGTGTTTACATTTGTGTGTGTGAGAGAGATAGAGAGCGAGAGGGGCAGGGGCAGGGAAAGAGAGATATATGGAGAGAGAGGGGGGAGAAAGAGGCAAAGAGAGAGAGAGAGAGAGAAAGAGGCAGAGAGAGAGAGAGAGAGAGAAAGAGGCAGGGAGAGAGAGAGAGATAGAGGGAGGGAGACATTGCAGACATTAACCCTTTCTCTCTCAGATCATTCACCATCAAGCCACTAACACCCTTGTCTGATCACAACCAAATGACCTTGTTCCTCAAAATAACAGACATGCAAAAAACACACATTCACAGCCCAGTAAGCTGTACAACATCAGAAATTCATACAGATGGTCCCAAAACAGCACAGAAGAATACCAGAAAGCAACCTGGAACCAACAAATCCAAACACTCTTCTGGACACCACATCCACCACCACCACACCCACATCCACTGGTTTGACGCAGATTATAAAATGATAAGGACAAAACGTAGAACACTATCAAACCAAAAGCACAGAGACCCAAATAATGGTGAATTACGCCTTAATTACTGTGAGACTTTAAAACTCTATAAACATACACTCCGAACCAAAAATAGCACAGGGCAACAGCAAGCAGCTGACACTAATTAAGGAGTCCATAAACACAAACAACTTCTGGCAAAATTGGAATTAGCGATACAAAATGGTGACATATGGACAGCCCATTTTAAAACAATCTACAACACCGTTCAAATGGACTCAAACACAGAACAACGGCAAATTCATGAGAAGTTGAATGGATTAGAAAAAACTATAAAGGACAATCAAAATCCATTACTGACCAGGAGCTCTATAAGAAACTAAACTATTACTGACCAGGAGCTCTATAAGAAACTAAACTATTACTGACCAGGAGCTCTATAAGAAACTACAGGCTCTCAAATTTAAAAAAGCACGTGGACCTGATGGCATCCCAAATGAGATGCTCAAACTCACTAGTACAAAATGTCAATTGGCTATTTTAAATCTGTTTAATTTGATCCCGAGTGTAGGTTATTTCCCTGACATCTGGAACAAAGGACATAACCCGAATCTTTAAGAACGGTGACAAATTTGACCCTAACAATTACAGAGGCATTTGTGTGAACAGTAGCCTGGGGAAGGTTTTCTGTAGTATTATACATGTAAGAGTTCTAAACTTCCTTAGTAAGCACAATGTCTTGAGTAAAAAACAAATAGGATTTATACCAAAACATCGCACAGCCGACCATATTTACACCCTACACACCCTGATAGATAAACATGTCCACCAAAATAATACCAAAATGTACGCTTGCTTT
The DNA here is from genome assembly GCF_023373465.1 of Oncorhynchus keta. NCBI lineage: Eukaryota > Metazoa > Chordata > Actinopteri > Salmoniformes > Salmonidae > Oncorhynchus > Oncorhynchus keta. The sequence continues at coordinate 31,701,307 of NC_068439.1, forward strand.
ATTGACTTCCAAAAAGCATTTGATTCTATTTGGCATACAGCACTGTTCTACAAAGTTATTGAAAGTGGTGTAAGGGGTTAAACCCATGACATAATTAAATCAATGTTTACTGGCAATACGTGCGGCAAGAAAATAACATAACCCTTCACCAGGGTTGCAATCTGAGCCCTGCACTCTTGAATATTTTCATCAATGAATTGGCCACAAGTCCAGAAAAATCCTCAGCCCCTGGTGTTCGTCTCCATAATTCAGAGGTTAAATGCCTACTCTTTGCAGATGATCTGTGCCTGCTGTCACCCACAGCACATGGCCGACAGCAGAGCCTGGAACTGCTAGAGCAGTACTGCCAGACCTGGGCCCTGGCAGAGAAGATCCAGATCTCAGGGAATTAGACCAAAGTCCTCAATTGGTACAAAATATACTGAGTACAGCACACACTACAATTACTTAGGTTTCAAAATAAGCTAAACGGGGCACCTTAATGAGACAGTGAATAAACTGAGAGAGAAAGCACGCAGGGCATTCTATGCCATTAAAAAAAAAACAATTCAAATGGAAAAACCTATTCAAATTTGGCTAAAATTAATTGAATGTGTCATTGAACCAATTGCACTTTATGTCAGCGAGGTGTGGGGTCCACTTGCAAAACAAGATTTCACCCAATGGGACAAACACCCAATTGAAACCCTACATGCAGAGTTCTGTAAGATTGTCCTACATGTCCAGAGGAAAACTACAAACAATATATGCAGGACAGAATTAGGCCAATATCCACTAATAATAACAACTCAAAAAAGAGCAATTAAGTTTTGGAAACATCTAAAATACAGTGACCTCCTCTCATATCCTTACGGGAAAGGGGGATACCTAGTCAGTTGTACAACTGAATGCATTCCTCAATGCCATTGGATGAATCCCGGGACATATTCTGAAATGTGAAACTGAAATGTGTCTTCCACATTTAACCCAACCCCTCTGAATCAGAGCGGTGCGGGGGGCTGCCTTAATCAACATCCACGTCTTCGGCGCCCAGGGAACAGTGGGTTAACTGCCTTGCTCAGGGGCAGGACGACAGATGTTTACCTTGTCGGCTCAGGAATTCGATCCAGCAACCTTTCGGTTACTGACCTAATGGTCTAGCCACTAGGCTACCTGCAATGCCAAGAGCTGAGCAAAGAAAAAAGTCCCCTCATTGAGCTTGTCCTGGGGCTGAGTTCACAAACCTGTTCTATTAACACACTGAAGCCTCATGACCAGAACATCCAATCAATCAGAATAAACCAAATTGCAGCACAGTTAAAACAAAACTACATTACTTATTGGGAAACACAGGCACAAACACAAAGCAAAATGCAGTGCTATCTGGCCCTACATCGGCAGTACACCGTGGCTAACTATTTGACCATGGTTACTGATCAAAACCTTAGAAAAACCTTGACAAAGTACAGGCTCAGTGAGCACAGCCTTGCCATTGAGAAGGTTAGACACAGGAAAACATGTCTCCCTGTAGAGGAAAGGCTGTGCAACCACTGTACCACAGCAGAACCCGAGACAGAGCAGCATATCCTGGCAAAATGTAAAAAATATAAAACAATTAGAGAGTGTCATTTCCCCAAATTTGAAACCCTTATTAAAGGTTTCAAAGACCTCTCTGATGAGAGTAGGCTACCCGTCCTGTTGGGGGATGACACATAGAGCTGTGGGTTGGCAGCGCACTACACTGCTGCTGCCATAAATGTATGGTTATTTTGAAACATATATTTTTGTTGTTACTTTTGTCCCGTTGACAATAGTGATTATTATTATTTTAATTATGTAATATTGTAAATCTCCAAAGTAAGATTTTGCAATATGTACATTTTTACATTATGCCAATAAAGAAAATTGAATTGAATTGAGAGAGAGAAATATGAGGAGCGAGAAAGAGCCAGAGAGAAAGAGGCAGAGAGAGAGAGAGGCAGGGAGAAAGAGAGAGAGAGAGAGGTAGGGAGAAAGAGAGAGAGAGAGAGGTAGGGAGAAAGAGAGAGAGAGAGAGGCAGGGAGAAAGAGAGAGAGAGAGAGGTAGGGAGAGAGAGAGAGAGAGCAGGGAGAAAGAGAGAGAGAGAGAGGTAGGGAGAAGAGAGAGGTAGGGAGAAAGAGAGAGGCAGGGAGAAAGAGAGAGGCAGAGAGAAAGAGAGAGGCAGAGAGAGAGGCAGGGAGAAAGAGAGAGAGAGGCAGGGAGAAAGAGAAAGAGAGGCAGGGAGAAAGAGAGAGGCAGGGAGAAAGAGAGAGAGAGGCAGGGAGAGAGAGAGGCAGAGAGAGAGAGAGGCAGGGAGAAAGAGGCAGAGAGAGAGAGGCAGGGAGAAAGAGAGAGGCAGAGAGAAAGAGAGAGAGAGGCAGGGAGAAAGAGAAAGAGGCAGATAGAGAGAGGCAGGGAGATAGAGAGAGGCAGGGAGAAAGAGAGAGAGAGGCAGGGAGAAAGAGAGAGAGAGAGAGAGGCAGGGAGAAAGAGAGAGAGGGAGAGAGAGGCAGGGAGAAAGAGAGAGAGAGGCAGGGAGAAAGAGGCAGAGAGAGACAGACAGACAGACAGACAGAGGTGCTGTGTGTATGTTGCAGCAGGACCCCAGCAGTCAGTGTTTATCTGCAGACTGGAGCTCTCTGACTCTCTGATTAAACCAAAACAACATCAATCTGTGATCAGCAGCCCAGGGCCAGTGAACCTTTCACTGCCCTCTGTCCTCTCAGACCCCTGTGTGTGTGTGTGTGTGTGTGTGTGTGTGTGTGTGTGTGTGTGTGTGTGTGTGTGTGTGTGTGTGTGTGTGTGTGTGTGTGTGTGTGTGTGTGTGTGTGTGTGTGTGTGTGTGTGTGTGTGTGTGTGTGTGTGTGTGTGTGTGTGTGCTGTTGATGTCAAGGTCAGAGAGTGGTCCTGTTCAGAGAAGTAATGCTGCTTTCATTCCAAACTAGAGAAAAGAGAAAGAACCACATGAATGCAGGACTTAGTAAAGCGCAGGTTTTCCTTCTTCTCCTTCTCTCGTGCTTTTTTTGTTACCCCTCCCCTCACCCCTCATTGTTGGCAGGTTTTTTTGGGTGTGTGTGTAAAGGAGGGGGGGGGGCTAGGGTTAGAAGTGGGTGAAAGGAGGAGGCTGGTGGGGGCAGAAGGGTGCAGTGTGTTTTTTTTCTCTGACTGGGGACTGATCTGGCTTCTCTTAATGTGTTTTACGGAAAACCCTGCTGAACACAACAGGCCTGGGGAGACGAGCTGAAAATCCCCTCACCCCTCCTCACCCGCCTCTCATCCCTCCTCACTCCCACCAAGTAAGGGCACTGAGCAGAGGCCTCTAGAGAACATGCCCCCATTTCTTCTGCCGCTTTTCTCCCTACTCTCCCCTCTCTTTCTCTTATCTCTCTTATCTCTTTCTCTTATCTCTCCTCTCTCTCTCTCTCTCTCTCTCTCTCTCTCTCTCTCTCTCTCTCTCTCTCTCTCTCTCTCTCTCTCTCTCTCTCTCTCTCTCTCTCTCTCTCTCTCTCCTCTCTCTCTCTCTCTCTCTCTCTCTCTCTCTCTCTCTCTCTCTCTCTCTCTCTCTCTCTCTCTCTCTCTCTCTTTCTCTCTCTCTCTCTCTCGCCCTCTCTCTCTCGCCCTCTCTCTCTCGCCCTCTCTCTCTCGCCCTCTCTCTCTCGCCCCCTTCTCTCTCTTCCTCTCTCTCTCTCTTTCTCTGTCTCTCTCCTCTCTTTCACTCTCAGTGCAGTGCTGCCTTCATTTAAAAAGGCTGCTGGCTGATTTTCTTTCATTATACAGGCCCAAACACACTCCATCACACACTTGCACACATGCATGCACTCATGCCTTCACTCACAGCACGCACGCATGCTCGCATGCACACACACACACACACACACACACACACACACACACACACACACACACACACACACACACACACACACACACACACACACACACACACACACACACACACACACACACACACTCCATCAAAGCTGAGCTGAGCTGGTGGCAGGGGGCCGCAGGGGACAGGGCTCTCCAACACAACATAATCCCTTTTTATTCCTGAATTAACACTTCAGGACCTCATTGAAAATGTTACCCAACTTTGCTAGGAATTTAGGTGTTACCCGACTTGAATTTTGTCATTAAGCATTCAACGAGATAGAAAGGTATATCAATATATTCAAACCATCTGCAGTATATCTGCATGGAGGAGGAGTATGAGGCCTGGCTATGAGTGCATCTCTGTCTCTGTCAGGCTGTAGAGCAGTCCTCTGGGTCCACTGGATTAACAGTCCATATGTGGTCAGTGGTCAGATGATGCAGATGCTACGCTACAAGACTGTGTGGCTAGCCCAGACAGGAACATGTCCCGGGATTCATCCAATGGCATTGAGGAGTATACTGCCTCAGTCATTGGCTTCATCAATAAGTGCATCGACGACGTTACGTACATATCCCAACCAGAAGCCATGGAGCTACAGGCTAGAGCTGCCACTTTCAAGTTGCGAGAAACTAATCCGGATGCCTATAAAAAATCCTGCTATGCCCTCAGACGAACCATCAAATAAGCAAAGCGTCAAAACAGGATTAAGATTGAATGCTACTACACCAGCCCTGAAGCTCGTCGGATGTGGCAGGTTTTGAAAACTATTACGGACTACAAAGGGAAACCTAGACGCGAGCTGCCCAGTGACACGAGCCTACCAGACGAGCTAAATGCCTTCTGTGCTCGCTTCGAGGCAAGCAACAGTGAAGCATGCATGAGAGCACCAGCTGTTCTGGATGACTGTGTGGTACCGCTCTCGGTAGCCGATGTGTGCAAGACGTTTAAACAGGTCAACATTCACAAGGCTGTGGGCCAGATAGATTACCAGGACCTGTACTCAAAGCATGCGCGGACCAACTGGCAAGTGTCTTCACTGACATTTTCAACCTCTCCCTGATTGAGTCTGAAATACCTACATGTTTCAAGCAGACCACCATAGTGCCTGTGCCCAAGAAAGCAATGGTAACCTGCCTAAACGATTACCACCACGTAGCACTCACGTCAGTAGCCATGAAGTGCTTTGAAAGGCTGGTCATGGCTCACATCAACAGCATCCTCCTTGATACCCTAGACCCACTCCAATTCGCATACCGCTCCAACAGATCCACAGATGACACAATCTCACTCGCACTCCACACTGCCCTTTCCCACCTGGACAAAAGGAACACCTATGAGAGAATGCTGTTCATTGACTACAGCTCCACGTTCAACAATATAGTGCCCACAAAGCTCATCACTAAGCTAAGGACCCTGGGACTAAACACCTCCCTCTGCAACTGGATCCTGGACTTCCTGACGGGCAGCCCCCAGGTGGTGAGGGTAGGTAACAACACATCTGCCACGCTGATCCCATCCTGTACTCCATGTTCACCCACGACTGCGTGGCCAATCTCCAACAACATCATTAAGTTTGCTGATTACATAACAGTGGTAGGCCTGATCACCGACAACGATAAGGAGGAGGTCAGAGAACTGGCAGCGTGGTGCCAGGACAACAACCTCTCCCTCAATGTGAGCAAGAGAAAGGAGCTGATCGTGTACTACAGGAAAAAGCGGGCCGAACAGGCCCCCATTAACATCAATGGGGCTGTAGTGGAGCGGGTCGAGAGTTTCAAGTTCCTTGGTGTCCACATCACCAACGATTTATCATTGTCCAAACACACTAGACAGTCGTGAAGAGGGCACGACTAAACCTTTCCCCCTCAGGAGACAGGAAAGATTTGGCATGGGTCCCCAGATCCTCAAAAAGTTATACAGCTGCCCCATCGAGAGCATCCTGACTGGTTGCATCACTGCCTGGTATGGCAACTGCTCGGCCTCGGTTTTCTCTGCTACCGCACGGCAAGCGGTACCTAGAGCGCCAAGTCGAGGACCATGAGGCTCCTTAACAGCTTCTACCCCCAAGCCACAAGACTGCTGAACAATGAATCAAATGGCCACTGGACTATTACATTGACCTCCCTCCATTTGTTTTGTACACTGCTGCTACTCACTTTTTATCATCTATGCATAGTCACTTCACCCCTACCTACATGTATAAATTACCTCTAACCTGTACCCCCGCACACTGACTTGGTACCGGTATCTCCTGTATATAGCCTCGTTATTGTTGTTATTGTGTTACTTTTTATTATTTTTTACTTTAGTTTATTTTTTAAACTCTTCTTGAACTGCACTGTTGGTTAATTAAGGGCTTGTAAGTAAGCATCTCATGGTAAGGTCTACACTTGATTTGATATGGCACCGGGTTTAGGCACCGACTCAGCTCTCCTCTCCTCCTTCACCCGTCTCCTGCAGGAACATATGGACTCACCCCTCACCCCTTCACTCCCCTCTCCTCACTCGTTCCTCACACACACACATACCCTCCCACACACACCCCATCCCACTCTTTACCCCCCACACACACACCTCCCTCACACCCCCTCCACCTGAAACCCTCCAGTGTTACGAGGTGTCAGCGGTTGAAGACGGATGAGGCAGGTCTGGTTCACATTAGCAGCAGCAGCACAAAGTAAGTCAACCCAGACCCCAGAGCACCACTCCTCCTAGCCCCAGCCCCAGCCCCAGTCCTCTAGCCTTCCATCCCTGGATCTGTCCTGGTCCTGGATTGTCATATAACTGTGTGGGTCCTGGACAGAATCCCCCAGGTCTCCATTTCACCATCTGCTGGTCTGGATCATTCAGCACAGGCAGAACAAGGTGCTGTGGAAATATGTGCTATTAGCTATCGAGGCAGTATTGAGTGCTGTGACTGAGTCCAGGGCAGGTTCCAGTGGAGACAGTGGTTGTTAGTGAGGTGTTATCCTGACGTTACCCTGACCCTACCATGACAAAGCGTCTTCATCACATCTAGGCACGTCCGGAGGTGGACCAGTGCCAGCCTAGATTAGTACGGAGCTTCTCTACAGTACAGACAGCTGGGTTGGGTTTAGTTTTCTGGTTTCAGTCCTATACTGTAGAGAAGTGACGTCTGTAGGCTTAGTTTTCTGGTTTCAGTCCTATACTGTAGCGAAGTGACGTCTGTAGGTTTAGTTTTCTGGTTTCAGTCCTATACTGTAGAGAAGTGACGTCTGTAGGTTTAGTTTTCTGGTTTCAGTCCTATACTGTAGAGAAGTGACATCTGTAGGTTTAGTTTTCTGGTTTCAGTCCTATACTGTAGAGAAGTGACGTCTTTAGGTTTAGTTTTCTGGTTTCAGTCCTATACTGTAGAGAAGTGACGTCTGTAGGTTTCGTTTTCTGGTTTCAGTCCTATACTGTAGAGAAGTGACATCTGTAGGTTTAGTTTTCTGGTTTCAGTCCTATTCTGTAGGTTTAGTTTTCTGGTTTCAGTCCTATACTGTAGAGAAGTGACATCTGTAGGTTTAGTTTTCTGGTTTCAGTCCTATACTGTAGAGAAGTGACGTCTGTAGGTTTAGTTTTCTGGTTTCAGTCCTATACTGTAGAGAAGTGACGTCTTTAGGTTTAGTTTTCTGGTTTCAGTCCTATACTGTAGAGAAGTGACGTCTGTAGGTTTCGTTTTCTGGTTTCAGTCCTATACTGTAGAGAAGTGACATCTGTAGGTTTAGTTTTCTGGTTTCAGTCCTATACTGTAGAGAAGTGACATCTGTAGGTTTAGTTTTCTGGTTTCAGTCCTATACTATAGAGAAGTGACATCTGTAGGTTTAGTTTTCTGGTTTCAGTCCTATACTGTAGAGAAGTGACGTCTGTAGGTTTAGTTTTCTGGTTTCAGTCCTATACTGTAGAGAAGTGACATCTGTAGGTTTAGTTTTCTGGTTTCAGTCCTATACTGTAGAGAAGTGACGTCTGTAGGTTTAGTTTTCTGGTTTCAGTCCTATACTGTGTGGTTTAGGTTTAGTTTTCTGGTTTCAGTCCTATACTGTAGAGAAGTGACATCTGTAGGTTTAGTTTTCTGGTTTCAGTCCTATACTGTAGAGAAGTGACGTCTGTAGGTTTAGTTTTCTGGTTTCAGTCCTATACTGTAGAGAAGTGACGTCTGTAGGTTTAGTTTTCTGGTTTCAGTCCTATACTGTAGAGAAGTGACGTCTGTAGGTTTAGTTTTCTGGTTTCAGTCCTATACTGTAGAGAAGTGACGTCTGTAGGTTTAGTTTTCTGGTTTCAGTCCTATACTGTAGAGAAGTGACATCTGTAGGTTTAGTTTTCTGGTTTCAGTCCTATACTGTAGAGAAGTGACGTCTGTAGGTTTAGTTTTCTGGTTTCAGTCCTATACTGTAGAGAAGTGACGTCTGTAGGTTTAGTTTTCTGGTTTCAGTCCTATACTGTACGTCTAGGTTTAGTTTTCTGGTTTCAGTCCTATACTGTAGAGAAGTGACATCTGTAGGTTTAGTTTTCTGGTTTCAGTCCTATACTGTAGAGAAGTGACATCTGTAGGTTTAGTTTTCTGGTTATACAGTCGTCTGTAGGTTTAGTTTTCTGGTTTCAGTCCTATACTGTAGAGAAGTGACGTCTGTAGGTTTAGTTTTCTGGTTTCAGTCCTATACTGTAGAGAAGTGACATCTGTAGGTTTAGTTTTCTGGTTTCAGTCCTATACTGTAGAGAAGTGACATCTGTAGGTTTAGTTTTCTGGTTTCAGTCCTATACTGTAGAGAAGTGACGTCTTTAGGTTTAGTTTTCTGGTTTCAGTCCTATACTGTAGAGAAGTGACGTCTGTAGGTTTAGTTTTCTGGTTTCAGTCCTATACTGTAGAGAAGTGACGTCTGTAGGTTTAGTTTTCTGGTTTCAGTCCTATACTGTAGAGAAGTGACGTCTGTAGGTTTAGTTTTCTGGTTTCAGTCCTATACTGTAGAGAAGTGACATCTGTAGGTTTAGTTTTCTGGTTTCAGTCCTATACTGTAGAGAAGTGACGTCTGTAGGTTTAGTTTTCTGGTTTCAGTCCTATACTGTAGAGAAGTGACATCTGTAGGTTTAGTTTTCTGGTTTCAGTCCTATACTGTAGAGAAGTGACATCTGTAGGTTTAGTTTTCTGGTTTCAGTCCTATACTGTAGAGAAGTGACATCTGTAGGTTTAGTTTTCTGGTTTCAGTCCTATACTGTAGAGAAGTGACGTCTGTAGGTTTAGTTTTCTGGTTTCAGTCCTATACTGTAGAGAAGTGACATCTGTAGGTTTAGTTTTCTGGTTTCAGTCCTATACTGTAGAGAAGTGACATCTGTCGGTTTAGTTTTCTGGTTTCAGTCCTATTAGAAGTACGTCTGTAGGTTTAGTTTTCTGGTTTTCTATACTGTAGAGAAGTGACGTCTGTAGGTTTAGTTTTCTGGTTTCAGTCCTATACTGTAGAGAAGTGACATCTGTAGGTTTAGTTTTCTGGTTTCAGTCCTATACTGTAGAGAAGTGACGTCTGTAGGTTTAGTTTTCTGGTTTCAGTCCTATACTGTAGAGAAGTGGTCTGTAGGTTTAGTTTTCTGGTTTCAGTCTATACTGTAGAGAAGTGTCTTAGGTTTAGTTTTCTGGTTTCAGTCCTATACTGTAGAGAAGTGACATCTGTAGGTTTAGTTTTCTGGTTTCAGTCCTATACTGTAGAGAAGTGACGTCTGTAGGTTTAGTTTTCTGGTTTCAGTCCTATACTGTAGAGAAGTGACGTCTGTAGGTTTAGTTTTCTGGTTTCAGTACTATACTGTTTAGTTTTCTGGTTTCAGTCCTATACTGTGACATCTGTAGGTTTAGTTTTCTGGTTTCAGTCCTATACTGTAGAGAAGTGATCTGTAGGTTTAGTTTTCTGGTTTCAGTCCTATACTGTAGAGAAGTGTCTTAGGTTTAGTTTTCTGGTTTCAGTCCTATACTGTAGAGAAGTGACGTCTGAAGTGACGTCTGTAGGGTTTTAGTTTTCTGGTTTCAGTCCTATTTGACATCTGTAGGTTTAGTTTTCTGGTTTCAGTCCTATACTGTAGAGAAGTGACATCTGTAGGTTTAGTTTTCTGGTTTCAGTCCTATACTGTAGAGAAGTGACATCTGTAGGTTTAGTTTTCTGGTTTCAGTCCTATACTGTAGAGAAGTGACGTCTGTAGGTTTAGTTTTCTGGTTTCACATACTGTAGAGAAGTGGTCTGTAGGTTTAGTTTTCTGGTTTCAGTCCTATACTATACTGTTTAGTTTTCTGGTTTCAGTCCTATAGAAGTGACGTCTGTAGGTTTAGTTTTCTGGTTTCAGTCCTATACTGTAGAGAAGTGACATCTGTAGGTTTAGTTTTCTGGTTTCAGTCCTATACTGTAGAGAAGTGACGTCTGTAGGTTTAGTTTTCTGGTTTCAGTCCTATACTGTAGAGAAGTGACATCTGTAGGTTTAGTTTTCTGGTTTCAGTCCTATACTGTAGTTTTCTGGATACTGTAGAGAAGTGGACGTCTGTAGGTTTAGTTTTCTGGTTTCACTATACTAGAGAAGTGACATCTGTAGGTTTAGTTTTCTGGTTTCAGTCCTATACTGTAGAGAAGTGACATCTGTCGGTTTAGTTTTCTGGTTTCAGTCCTATACTGTAGAGAAATCTGTCGGTTTAGTTTTCTGACAGTCCTATACTGTAGAGAAGGTTTAGTTTTCTGGTTTCAGTCCTATACTGTAGAGAAGTGACGTCTGTAGGTTTAGTTTTCTGGTTTCAGTCCTATACTGTAGAGAAGTGACGTCTTTAGGTTTAGTTTTCTGGTTTCAGTCCTATACTGTAGAGAGGTTTGTTAGTGTCAACAGGATGTTGTCTGTTCGGGGTGTTGGTTGTTGTGAGGTCCAGCATTTCCACTGGCTCTGTTCTGTATGTCTGTTTCTCAGGTTGTCTCTGTCTGCAGCCCTGTGCTGGTCCACAAACAACCTTTGAAGCCTACAGCCGCTCGGTCTCTGTGAGACTCATTTTTCACACACACGCACGCACGCACGCACGCACGCACATACATATGCACGCACACACACACGCACACACGCACACACGCACACACACACATATGCACGCACACACACACGCATGCACGCACACACTCACACCGCAGTGTCTTCCTACGCCTGACATTCACAGAGCCTCTGTAGACCAGCTCACCTCCCACCCGGCCTCAGGATGTGGCTGCTTCTGAGGCTTTCTGTTTTCATTTGTGTGTGTGTGTGTGTGTGTGTGTGTGTGTGTGTGTGTGTGTGTGTGTGTGTGTGTGTGTGTGTGTGTGTGTGTGTGTGTGTGTGTGTGTGTGTGCTTGTATGTGCTTAAGACACTGTTGAGAGAGGCCCACTACAAGGCAAAAGATAGATGCAGACAGCGAGTGAGGTTTCCCTCTCTTCTCTACTTCTCTCTGCTGCACCTATACTGCATTCTCTTGCATGCACACACACACACACACACACACACACACACACACACACACACACACACACACACACACACACACACGCACATGCACGCATGCAGCACGCACACACACACACACACACACACCCGCACACACACACAAACACACACAATCTCATCTTAAAGGCACACAGAAAGTTATTTTAGTCAATTGAATGCTTTTGTCGTTAAAACAATACAAAAAACTGTGGTTAGCAGTTCTAACTGGTGCAAAGAAAGTGCTAGTCTTAAATTAGAATGTAGCTTTTTGACAACCACACCTCTAGTTGTTATGGAAATGGAATGTTATAGAAGTGTCCAGAATTGTTTTGTGTCGATTTCACTTGTCTTTGAGAAAATGACCCCAACCAGCGATTCACTTCCTTATCCTCGTTGTGCAGTACGGGGGTTCTGAAAAGAACATGAACAAAAGTTTTTTTAAATTTTTTTTTACAAATATGCCCTTTTAGAAACGGAAAAGCTCTCAGTATAGTGATGCAGGTCTTTAGATATTGTACACATGAATCTGTATGCTCTGTGGCTTAATGATTTCACTTGCCATCATTAGTTACTATAGGAATAAAAACCTACCTACACTACACTTCAATTAGCCCTGTCATATACTGTATGTCCATTAGCCCATTTCATACACAGTAAGACAACAGCTTAGGCTGTGAGATTTTTGTGTATTGTGTAGCCCTAATACCCTCAGTTGATCTGGTCGACACTATTTAATGGAACGAATACATTATTATGGTATTAACATACGTCAGTTGGTCCCATAAAAACTCTCTCAGCTTTCTGTTCCTCCAAGGGGACCTATTCATCCTCTTTATCCTTAGGGATCTCTCTGGGATATGTGTGTTTTATATAGATCAGTAAAACATACTATAGATACTGCAGTCGTGTAGGGTTCTGTCTGGGATATGTGTGTTTTATATAGATCAGTAAAACATACTATAGATACTGCAGTCGTGTAGGGTTCTGTCTGGGATATGTGTGTTTTATATAGATCAGTAAAACATAATATAGATACTGCAGTCATGTAGGGTTCTGTCTGGGATATGTGTGTTTTATATAGATCAGTAAAACATAATATAGATACTGCAGTCGTGTAGGGTTCTGTCTGGGATATGTGTGTTTTATATAGATCAGTAAAACATACTATAGATACTGCAGTCGTGTAGGGTTCTGTCTGGGATATGTGTGTTTTATATAGATCAGTAAAACATACTATAGATACTGCAGTCGTGTAGGGTTCTGTCTGGGATATGTGTGTTTTATATAGATCAGTAAAACATAATATAGATACTGCAGTCGTGTAGGGTTCTGTCTGGGATATGTGTGTTTTATATAGATCAGTAAAACATACTATAGATACTGCAGTCGTGTAGGGTTCTGTCTGGGATATGTGTGTTTTATATAGATCAGTAAAACATACTATAGATACTGCAGTCGTGTAGGGTTCTGTCTGGGATATGTGTGTTTTATATAGATCAGTAAAACATACTATAGATACTGCAGTCGTGTAGGGTTCTGTCTGGGATATGTGTGTTTTATATAGATCAGTAAAACATAATATAGATACTGCAGTCGTGTAGGGTTCTGTCTGGGATATGTGTGTTTTATATAGATCAGTAAAACATAGGTAGAAATACACAGAGCATAATGGGGAAGATGGGCGACACCCGGAGGGGTGTGGAGACAATCACAACGACAGGTTAAACAGATCAGGGAATGAAAATATGTGTGTTTTATATAGATCAGTAAAACATGCTATAGATACTGCAGCTATGTAGGGTTTTGTCGAACAGTTTAAACTCACCCAGCGCGCTTCTGCTCATCTCACTTCCTGTCTTTGTGATTGCTCTGGGAAATAAAAGTAAAGCCACCGCTGTGCCACAATACAACACACACACAAGTGTGATTGATCACAGTGCCTTGGAAGCACCCTGTGTAACAACAACAACATCAACAGCAACAGAAACATCAACAACAACACACACCAGTTTTACCCACAGACATAAACCTGCAACAGTCATGAAAGTAACACGTTTATCTGTCAATGCTGAGCAGACAATGAACTGCTGTTCAATGTTTTAAAAAAAAGAAGATGAATGGTAAAGAATAGTGCATACAAATCAGGGGGCCATTTTGTGGGTTCTGGGTGAGCTTTGGCCTTTTCTCCACACTCTGTTTCTGTCTGTCTGTTTCAAGTCTTCCATCCAGCTCCATTCATCTGCATTAGAATAGAGTTCATTTGGTTCAGGGTGGAGATTAAGATGTTAATACCTACAGCCTGGCTGGCTGGGAGGCAAACATTGATCATTGGTTCCTTCTGCTGTGTGTCTGTCTGGCCCCTGTGACCACGCTCAAATCTATCACCTTTCAGACACTCCTTTTAGAGCCGCACCGCAAATAGACAGATTATTCTTCCACCTCCTTCTATAATTATAATACAATTACAACACATTTACTATTTTTCTTTATTTCCCCCCCCCTAAGTGTGACATCTGTTGAAATGTGCATAAATTAGCAACACCGTTTCCTATTTCCCACATATTGATTTGTACATTTAACCTCCAATAGAATATTCAACACATTTATCAGGTGGTTTCTGCTTGTTGGTTGCTGGGCAGGACAGGTGCAGGGTGTGGTTAGTATCTTACCAGGATCTCTGTTTAAAGGAATGTACAGATTCTGGGTTCGAGTTCAGGCTCTGTCACAGCTGGCCATGACCGGGAGACCCATTGACCCAGAGTCGTCCGGTTTAGGGGAGTGTTTGCCCGGCAGGGATGTCCTTGTCCCATCATGCACTTGCCACTCCTGTGGTGGGCCAGGCGCTGTGCACGCTGACAAGGTCGCCAGTTGTACGGTGTTTCCTCCGACACATTGGTGCGGCTGGCTTCCGGGTTAAGTGGGCATTGTGTCACGAAGGTGTGAGGCTTGGTTGGGTTGTGTTTTGGAGGACATAAGGCTCTCGACATTCGCCTCTCCCGAGTCCGTACGGGAGTTGCAGCGATGAGACAAGACTAACTAACAATTGGATACTATGAAATTGGGGAGAAAAAGGGATGTACAATAGATATGTTGGTGTCCAGGGTTGGGGAGTAACAGATTACATGTAATTACATGTAAGGGATTAGGCCTACAAAAAAACGGTAACTGTAATCCGTTTTGTTACCAGCAAAAATACACTTCTCTGTTTTATCAATGACATTCAAATCAGCATTGAAAAAAGGCGCAAATGTAAGTTTGTTCCACCTGAGCGAGTCTGACCACAAGTCAGAGACCACTACGATGACACACCAAATGTGTTTGATGGATCGCGGGAAAAGAGCAGGAATATTCTTTTGTAGGCTCCAGTCCAAGCTATGTCTTCCAATGGTACGAATGCTGTCGGCATCCAAAGATGATCCAACTTGAATAAACGCTGGGAAGTCAGGACGACAGCAGTGGTGTAGTCTACGGCGATACGGATATCACTCATTATTGATATCTACATAACGTTAGCGCATTGATGTGAATCACACTGCTGCTCTCTCATCTAGCTACTCACGGATTGTGGTTGTTGTGGATGGCTGTTCAGAAATCTAAATGTGTATTTGAACCAAATAATGGTTGAATTCAAGAAGTTTAAGCTGCCTATCCATCATTGTTTTTGAAACCAGTGGACAGCCAGTGAAAAATGCACTCTTGCAACAGCTGCGTTGTGGTGACATGTTAATGTAAATATATTTAATCATATTGTTCTATGTAGTAGAATGGGTTAGAAGAAGCCTACATAACCAACCCATAAAGTAAAAGTTTACATCCATATATGGCCAGTTATGTGAACTTTAACATTGATTTATCCTGCAATAGATCTTGTTCAATTGGTAACATACATTGTTGTCTTCTTCTAATGGCTCTTAAGGGGAAAGTGTCACACCCTGATCTGTTTCACCTGTCTTTGTGATTGTCTCCACCCCCATCCAGGTGTCGCCCATTTTCCCATTATTCCCTGTGTATTTATACCTGTGTTCTCTGTTTGTCCATTGTCAGTTCATCTTGTTTGTCAAGTCAACCAGCTTGTTTGTGTCTCAGCTCCTGCTTTTCCCAGTCTCTCTTTTTCTCGCCCTCTTGGTTTTGTTCCTTGCCTGTCCTGACTGAGCCCACCTGCCTGACCACTCTGCCTGACCCTGAGCCAGCCTGCCAACCTGTACCTTTGCCCCACCTCTGGATTATTGACCTCTGCCTACCCTGAGCCTGCCTACCGCCCGGTACCGTTGTCCAATCTCTGGTTTACTGACCCCTGCATTGACCTGTCTATTGCCTGCCTCTGTTGGATTATTAAACCATTGTTCATTCGACGTTGTCTGCATCTGGGTCTTACCTTCATACCTAATAGAAAGTCATCTAAAAGTAACTGAATGTAATCAGATTACGTTACTTAGTTTGGGTAATCCAAAAGTTACATGTTAGTGGTTAAGATTTTGGACACTACAGTAACTGTAGTGGATTACATTTATAAAGTAACCTAACCAACCCCTTTGGTGTCCAATGGTTGGATGACATCAGATGCATCACTGACATACCTGCAGGTAATGTATAGGTCAGAGCTCTCCAACCCTGTTTCTGGAGAAATACCCTCCTGTGGGTTTTCAGGGACAAGTTTTTGGAGCGAAAACCTACAGGCAGGTAGCTATACAGGAACAGGGTTGGAGAGCCCTGGTGTAGATAGATACCTGAGAGAAGAAGCAGACTGACTGTGAACCACAGAGTTTTACTTCACTCCTCACTGCAAAGATATAACTAATGCAGCAGCCTAGCTGAAATATTCAGTTCCTTCTGAACCAACAAGATAAGAACAGCCTTGTAGACAGACTGATATGAAAGCGGCTCTGTTTGGAGACAGAAGCTGTGTGTGTGTTGTTCCCCTCGTCCTTTGATGGTAAGGACATCCGTTTTCTTTTTAACTGGGTTAGAGGTTACTGACATCAGCCCTGACAGAACACACTTTTATCACTAAACAGTTAATATGAATGTCTCTTCACTGTCTTTAAACCACCCAAGCTTCATCCCCATACATTTACTACCAAAACTTCAGGTCCCGGAAGTATTTTCTTCCCCCGATTTGAAGCTTCGTCATAACACTTATCAACACAAACTCTCGCCTCAGCAACCGAAAGTTCAGAATGATGAATCTCAGTTCGTATTACCGTTGCTTCTCCTGTCAAATGTGATCTTCCTCGGCAGTGATGTAGCAGTGCTATAGCCAGAGGACTAGAGGCTGAGGAACAGAGGTAAATCGAATACTTTCTGATGGATGGAGGAGAAGAGAAAGTCAGAGGAGCAACCCATCAGAGCTGCTTCTTGCTTGCCTTCGACAAACCAACAGGATATATCATTCCATGTACCAGGCAGCAGACAGAGCAGACACACACCACTAATCTGTATGACAATATAATACTCCCTGACGGAACATTCTCAGTGCAATTTGTTTATTGTTATCGGCAGCAGATCACTCCACCGATCAATCCACGACAGATCGTACCGGATAGAAAACATAAACGGATTTACACAATCCACACTGTTCCTATTGCCCTGCTACACTGTTCCTCTGGCCTGGGGTGAGAGAGAAAACAAGGAAGAAACAAAGAATAGATGGGGGAAAAAGGAGGGTTATCTGTGGGAGGACTCTCACAATGCATCATGGAACATGGACCAGCACCAACAACAGGATTCATAATGATTGACAACTGGATTCAGAGTCACAGACTGTCCTTTTTTTCACAAATGATCCAGTGCAGTTATGTTGGAGCTGTGTTTCATTGTGCTGGAGCCGGATCCCTCTGCCCTCTCAGTGCTGGGTTGCATCAGTCTTTATCAGTGATCGGGCATGCTGGTGCCGGTGGCAGTCATGCTGGTGCTTCTCTTAACCTCCTCCAGTCAGAGCCATATTGTTTCACCACTGTGCTGCTCTTTCTGACTCCACTCAGCTCCCGATGAGTCAAAACAAACATGATAAATCGCAGTTGACAGTGTAGCCATTTGGTATATTCTCCTCTAGAATTTACAGTGTAAGAAACAAAAACAGAACCACAGCCCCTCCTCTCATTCTCCTCTGGTTTGACCTGTTTCAACAGCGTTGGGTTTTAGGTTTCTCTCTGCCTCTGTACAGTTCAGGGTTCACCTTTATGTCACCTCTGTGTCTAACATGTCTGTACTGTGTCTGAGGCACGCTGTGGTGCCCCGTCTGAGCTGAGGGAGGGAGGAGAGGAGAGAGACGGCGGAACGGGACTGTTGTGAGGCTATTTTCTCTCCCTCTGTTCCCCTCACTCCAGACCCAAGTGCTGAGAGGAAGAGGAGGGGGAGGTGGGGGAAGAGGAAGAGGTGGAGGAGGAGTTTGTTTAATGTGTTTCTTTAGTCCTATACAGCATGAATAGTTCTAGACTTTCAGACTGACATGGGTTTTTAATATTCCAGAACAATTCATCATTTAATTTCTTAGAGTTGATATCTATGTTCGAAAGGCTGACATGAAAGAAGAACATTCATCATGGCACAGTGTGGCTGTTACTGCTGGCCACTGATTGGCTGTGACAGGTTACGGAGATATGATACATCATCAAACAGGGACAGGATGATTGCGAGAGTCCCCCCTGACCACTAGCATGCAATGCACCATATGCAGGGTGCTGTTATGTCACCCCTTATAGAGTATGATATGCTTATAAATGATTTGTGAAGAAACTAGCTTATGAAGACTTTATGTTTGCTTTATCAAGCCTTCATAAGTTTGAATTTGTTTAAAATGGGACCCTTGTTTCAGATCATGAAATTTAGATGCACCTTCCTCCACTCTTCCATACATTTTCTTAACAGGTACTGGTTACCTTCAGACAAGCAAAATTGAGACCACCATCGTGAAAGTCTCAGCTTTCCATAGAGTGGTCATATTATTTTGTAGGCCAAACTGTTTGGCCACTACCAACATTTTCCTGAGAAGACAGATTCTCAGGATGTCTCAAAGTCTGACAACCACTGCTGTAGCTCAGCCACCTTCCACTGCAGATATCTCTAGATTAATTAACACCCGCCCACTTAACTCAGAAGCCAGCCACACCAATGTGTCGGAGGAAGCACTGTTCAACTGACGACCGAAGTCAGCCTGCAGGCGCCCGTCCCGCCACAAGGAGTCACTAGAGCATGATGAGCTAAGTAAAGCCCCCCTGGCCAATCCCTCCCCTAACCCGGACGACACTGGGCCATTGTGCGCCACCCTATGGGATTTAAATTGACCAATTATTTTATTATTTTACTTAGATTGATGCATCAGTGCGTCAATAGACTCTAGGGGGTTAATACACAGCAGCTCTGTAACCCCACACTGGTGGGAATTTTCTCCCTGGGAACAACGTTGTCACGGCGACAGGGGTCGTGCCCTTTGCCCTCTCTGGCCTCCAGGGGTCATGTAATGTCAGAGAGGCCTAAAGGACCCAAACTCCCTGTGTTACAAGAAATGAACTGATGAAAATGGATGGAGCAGGGAAGAGGGTATAGGAGGTAGTAGGGTATAGGGGGTAGGAGGGTATAGGAGGTAGGAGGGTATAGGAGGTAGGAGGGTATGGGGGTAGGAGGGTATAGGAGGTAGGAGGGTATGGGGAGTAGGAGGGTATAGGAGATAGGAGGGTATAGGAGGTAGTAGGGTATAGGAGGTAGTAGGGTATAGGAGGTAGGAGGGTATAGGGGGTAGGAGGTAGGAGGGTATAGGAGGTAGTAGGGTATAGAAGGTAGGAGGGTATAGGAGGTTGGAGGGTATAGGGGGTAGGAGGGAATAGGAGGTAGGAGGGTATAGGGGGTAGGAGGGTATAGGGGGTAGGAGGGTATAGGAGGTAGGAGGGTATAGGAGGTAGGAGGGTATAGGAGGTAGGAGGGTACAGGAGGTAGTAGGGTATAGGAGGTAGGAGGGTATAGGAGGTTGGAGGGTATAGGGGGTAGGAGGGAATAGGAGGTAGGAGGGGATGGGGGGTAGGAGGGTATAGGAGGTAGTAGGGTATAGGAGATAGGAGGGTACAGGAGGTAGTAGGGTATAGGAGGTAGTAGGGTATAGGAGGTAGGAGGGTATAGGAGGTAGGAGGGTATAGGAGGTAGGAGGGTACAGGAGGTAGTAGGGTATAGGAGGTAGTAGGGTATAGGAGGTAGTAGGGTATAGGAGGTAGGAGGGTACAGGAGGTAGTAGGGTATAGGAGGTAGGAGGGTATAGGAGGTTGGAGGGTATAGGGGGTAGGAGGGAATAGGAGGTAGGAGGGGATGGGGGGTAGGAGGGTATAGGAGGTAGGAGGGTATAGGAGGTAGTAGGGTATAGGAGGTAGGAGGGTATAGGAGGTAGGAGGGTATAGGAGGTAGGAGGGTATAGGAGGTAGGAGGGTATAGGAGGTAGGAGGGTATAGGAGGTAGTAGGGTATAGGAGGTAGGAGGGTTTAGGAGGTAGGAGGGTTTAGGCGGTACGAGGGTATAGGGGGTAGGAGGTTGGAGGGTATAGGAGGTAGGAAGGTATAGGAGGTAGGAGGGTATAGGAGGTAGGAGTATATAGGGGGTAGGAGTGTATAGTGGCTAGCAGTGTATAGGAGGTAGGAGGGTATAGGAGGTAGGAGTGTGTAGGGGGTACGAGTGTAGGTAGGAGGTAGGAGAGTATAGGAGGTAGAGGGTATAGGAGGCAGGAGGGTATAGGAGGCAGGAGAGTGTAGGAGGCAGGAGGGTATAGGAGGCAGGAGGGTATAGGAGGCAGGAGGGTATAGGAGGCAGGAGGGTATAGGGGGTAGGAGTGTATAGGGGGTAGGAAGGTTTAAGGGGTAGGAGGGTATGGAGTAGTGTGAGTGGACGTGGAGTAGGGAGGGGGAGAGAATGGGGAAGCAAGGATGTGGAGTAGGGATGGGGAGAGAATGGGGAAGCAAGGACGTGGAGTAGGGAGTGGGAGAGAATGGGGAAGCAAGGACGTGGAGTAGGGAGGGGGAGAGAATGGGGAAGCAAGGACGTGGAGTAGGGAGGGGAGAGAATGGGGAAGCAAGGATGTGGAGTAGGGAGGGGGAGAGAATGGGGAAGCAAGGATGTGGAGTAGGGAGGGGGAGAGAATGGGGAAGCAAGGACGTGGAGTAGGGAGGGGGAGAGAATGGGGAAGCAAGGATGTGGAGTAGGGAGGGGGAGAGAATGGGGAAGCAAGGACATGGAGTAGGGAGGGGAGAGAATGGGGAAGCAAGGACGTGGAGTAGGGAGGGGGAGAGAATGGGGAAGCAAGGATGTGGAGTAGGGAGGGGGGGGGAGAATGAACAATACAGTTAAATCACATCCACAACAACAGCTCTTACTGGAGGCTTAGATCTAAGGGTCATCATCTTTCTGTGTTTTTGTTTATTTGTTTGCTTATGAAGTGTGTGTGTGTGTGTGTGTGTGTGTGTGTGTGTGTGTGTGTGTGTGTGTGTGTGTGTGTATTTGTGTGTGTGGTTGTGTGTGAAAACATTGTGTGTGTGTTGTGTTTGTGTGTGTGTGTCCCATCTGTGTGCGTGCTCACTGCAATGGGCAAAGGATAATAACTGTAAAACATGTAATTAATTCATCCTCTTCAGATCAGCCTCTAAGTCCTTCAATTGAACACAAACACACACACACACACACACACACACACACACACACACACACACACACACACACACACACAGATAGAGCTTGTATTGTCACGTCTCTCAAGGCCTTCTCTGCCAAACTAGCATCATCACCATGGAGACAGAACCGCTATGCAACACACATCCCCTCAACTTTCTGCTTTTTCTCTATTCCTGACAAAGCTTGACAAACCGCATGTGACTTAGGGCTTAGCACAGGAGGTCAGGGTCCCCTCCCCATTTCTAATTCACACATGGTCCGGTTTAAACACAGAGAGCAGCCATATTGATTTGTAATAATCCGACACAGCATGTTCACTGGGCCGGCAGGAGGCTTCGCCAAAAACACATGGAAAGAGACTGATGGACTCAAACCTAGAGGCACACCTCCCCCTTCCATTCTGCACTCTTAGAAAAAAAGTGACATCTAAAGCCTAAAAGGGTTATTTGGCTGTCCCCATAAGAGAACCCTTTGAAGAACCCTTTTTGGTTCCAGGTCGAACCCTTTTGGGTTCCATGTACAACCCTTTCCACAGAGGGTTTGACATGGAACTCGAAAGAGTTCTACCTAGAACCAAAAATGGTTATCTTGTGGGAACAGCCGATGAATCCTTTTGGAAGTCATTTTTCTAAGAGTGTAGAGAGGAACACTCCCCAGTCTCTCCTAGAGAGGAACACTCCCCAGTTCTCCTAGAGAGAAACACTCCCCAGTCTCTCCTAGAAAGGAACACTCCCCAGTCTCTCCTAGAGAGGAACACTTCCCAGTCTCTCCTAGAGAGGAACACTTCCCAGTCTTTCCTAGAGAGGAACACTCCCCAGTCTCTCCTAGAGAGAAACACTCCCCACTCTCCTAGAAAGGAACACTCCCCAGTCTCTCCTAGAGAGGAACAATCCCCAGCCTCTCCTAGAGAGGGACACTCCCCAGTCTCTCCTAGAGAGGAACACTCCCCAGTCTCTCCTAGAGAGGAACACTCCCCAGTCTCTCCTAGAGAGGAACACTCCCCAGTTCTCCTAGAGAGAAACACTCCCCAGTCTCTCCTAGAAAGGAATACTCCCACAGTCTCTCCTAGAGAGGTACACTCCCCAGTCTCTCCTAGAGAGGAACACTCCCACCTTTCCTAGAGAGGAACACTCCCCAGTCACTCCTAGAGAGGAACACTTCCCAGTCACTCCTAGAGAGGAACACTTCCCAGTCTCTCCTAGAGAGGAACACTTCCCAGTCTCTCCTAGAGAGGAACACTCCCCAGTCTCCAGTTTGCTCCAGTTTCAACTGTTCTGCCTTACTATTATTCAACCATGCTGGTCATTTATGAACATTTGAACATCTTGGCCACGTTCTGTTATAATCTCCACCCGGCACAGCCAGAAGAGGACTGGCCAGTTCCCCACATATGCTCTCTCTAATTCTCTCTTTCTTTCTCTCTAAGAGGACCTGAGCCCTAGGACCGTGCCCCAGGACTACCTGACATGATGGCTCCTTGCTGTCCCCAGTCCACCTGACTGTGCTGCTGCTCCAGTTTCAACTGTTCTGCCTTATTATTATTCGACCATGCTGGTCATTTATGAACATTTGAACATCTTGGTCATGTTCTGTTATAATCTCTACCCGGCACAGCCAGAAGAGGACTGGCCACCCCACATAGCCCGGTTCTCTCTAGGTTTCTTCCTAGGTTTTGGCCTTTCTAGGAGTTTTCCTAGCCACCGTCTTTTACACCTGCATTGTTTGCTGTTTGGGGTTTTAGGCTGGGTTTCTGTACAGCACTTTGAGATATCAGCTGATGTACGAAGGGCTATATAAATAAATTTGATTTGATTTGATTTGAACACTTCCCAGCCTCTCCTAGAGAGGAACACTCCCCAGTCTCTCCTAGAAAGGAACACTCCCCAGTCTCTCCTAGAGAGGAACACTCCCACCTTTCCTAGAGAGGAACACTCCCCAGTCTCTCCTAGAGAGGAACACTCCCCAGTCTCTCCTAGAGAGGAACACTCCCCAGTCTCTCCTAGAGAGGAACACTCCCACCTTTCCTAGAGAGGAACACTCCCCAGTCTCTCCTAGAGAGGAACACTCCCACCTTTCCTTTGAAGGTGCATACGTCAGTGGCTTATTATGAGTTCTATAAATTGAATGAATCTGTTTTCTATATAAATGTGGTTATTGTTTGAAGGCTTACCCTTTCTCATCCATTGAAACCAGAGCTCATCCATTGAAACAATTCTATCCATTCTATCCATTCTATATATGAGAATCACTCCCCAGTCTCTCCTAGAAAGGAACACTCCCCAGTCTCTCCTAGAGATGAACACTTCCCAGTCTCTCCTAGAGAGGAACACTTCCCAGTCTCTCCTAGAGAGGAACACTCCCACCTTTCCTAGAGAGGAACACTCCCCAGTCTCTCCTAGAGAGGAACACTTCCCAGTCTCTCCTAGAGAGGAACACTTCCCAGTCTCTCCTAGAGAGGAACACTCCCCAGTCTCTCCTAGAGAGGAACACTCCCCAGTCTCTCCTAGAGAGGAACACTCCCCAGTCTCTCCTAGAGAGGAACACTTCCCAGTCTCTCCTAGAGAGGAACACTCCCCAGTCTCTCCTAGAGAGGAACACTTCCCAGTCTCTCCTAGAGAGGAACACTTCCCAGTCTCTCCTAGAGAGGAACACTTCCCAGTCTCTCCTATAGAGGAACACTCCCCAGTCTCTCCTAGAGAGGAACACTTCCCAGTCTCTCCTAGAGAGGAACACTCCCACCTTTCCTAGAGAGGAACACTCCCCAGTCTCTCCTAGAGAGGAACACTTCCCAATCTCTCCTAGAGAGGAACACTTCCCAGTCTCTCCTAGAGAGGAACACTTCCCAGTCTCTCCTAGAGAGGAACACTCCCACCTTTCCTAGAGAGGAACACTCCCCAGTCTCTCCTAGAGAGGAACACTTCCCAGTCTCTCCTAGAGAGGAACACTTCCCAGTCTCTCCTAGAGAGGAACACTTCCCAGTCTCTCCTAGAGAGGAACACTCCCACCTTTCCTCGAGAGGAACACTCCCCAGCCTCTCCTAGAGAGGAACACTTCCCAGTCTCTCCTAGAGAGGAACACTTCCCAGTCTCTCCTAGAGAGGAACACTTCCCAGTCTCTCCTAGAGAGGAACACTTCCCAGTCTCTCCTAGAGAGGAACACTCCCCAGTCTCTC
Source organism: Oncorhynchus keta (assembly GCF_023373465.1). Classification (NCBI taxonomy): domain Eukaryota; kingdom Metazoa; phylum Chordata; class Actinopteri; order Salmoniformes; family Salmonidae; genus Oncorhynchus; species Oncorhynchus keta. The sequence continues at coordinate 31,725,470 of NC_068439.1, forward strand.
CTAGAGAGAACACTCCCACCTTTCCTAGAGGAACACTCCCCAGTCTCTCCTAGAGAGGAACACTCCCACCTTTCCTAGAGAGGAACACTCCCCAGTCTCTCCTAGAGAGGAACACTTCCCAGTCTCTCCTAGAGAGGAACACTTCCCAGTCTCTCCTAGAGAGGAACACTTCCCAGTCTCTCCTAGAGAGGAACACTCCCACCTTTCCTCGAGAGGAACACTCCCCAGCCTCTCCTAGAGAGGAACACTTCCCAGTCTCTCCTAGAGAGGAACACTTCCCAGTCTCTCCTAGAGAGGAACACTTCCCAGTCTCTCCTAGAGAGGAACACTTCCCAGTCTCTCCTAGAGAGGAACACTCCCCAGTCTCTCCTAGAGAGGAACACTCCCACCTTTCCTAGAGGAACACTCCCCAGTCTCTCCTAGAGAGGAACACTTCCCAGTCTCTCCTAGAGAGGAACACTTCCCAGTCTCTCCTAGAGAGGAACACTCCCACCTTTCCTAGAGAGGAACACTCCCCAGTCTCTCCTAGAGAGGAACACTCCCACCTTTCCTTTGAAGGTGCATATGTCAGTGGCTTATTATGAGTTCTATAAATTGAATGAATCTGTTTTCTATATAAATGTGGTTATTGTTTGAAGGCTTACCCTTTCTCATCCATTGAAACCAGAGCTCATCCATTGAAACAATTCTATCCATTCTATATATGTGCAGAACAATCTTTCACTACTAAATATATATGCTTCTTTGTGCATATGTTGATCATTTAGTACTACATTAATACTCATTTATCCATCTGGAGGTGATTTAAAAGATCAAAGTGTTTTCACGGCTAATTAATATGTATCAATGTTAATTAATCATCATTAACCCCAGGCCGTTCAGACCCTAGTACTAATCAGTCTGCACTTAACACACTGACGTAACCATACTGTGTGGTGTGTGTGTGTGTGTGTGTGTGTGTGTGTGTGTGTGTGTGTGTGTGTGTGTGTGTGTGTGTGTGTGTGTGTGTGTGTGTGTGTGTGTGTGTGTGTGTGTGTGTGTGTGTGTGTGTGTGTGTGTGTGTGTGTGTGTGTGTGTGTGTGTGTGTGTGTGTGTGTGTGTGTGTGTGTGTGTGTGTGTGTGTGTGTCTTGCCTGTACAGAAATACATCAATGTAAATAATTTGAACAAATGCACAACACTTGCACTTTGAAATGCAAATAAACATTTACTATTAGAGAGAGAAAGGCAGGGGGAGAGGGAGGAAAAGAGGAGGGAGGGAGAGAATGAGAGAGAGGGGGAGCAAGAGAGGGAAAGAGAAAATAATTAACATTTTAGACATAGAGTAGCTAATTATATCTGTCCATGGATAAATTAAGTGTCAAACCTGGCGCTGTAGTCGTGTGTTAGAACTAACCTAATATTTATGTTGCCCTGCATTACTAGATGTAGAATAGCAGTCAGTGCTTTATGTGATGACACGTGTAATCTTTATTAAACCTAATATACCCTACAGGCCTCTCCAAGTCCGAACCAGAGCATTCTGAACCTGAAAGCCTACAGCTCAACCCAGATCAACACAGTCGCTTTACCCAGGTTGGAGGATATATAGCCCTAACCATGTATCCTAGCCGTGTTTACTTGTTATTTAAATGGTTTGCATTGGTATTAATGATGTAGATATTCAGCCCTGGATTTGTCTAGTGTGGTTTGACTGCTTTCCTCAATCTAATCTTTAAAGGGATGTAAACCTTAATCCTAATTTAGTCAGCTCATGCACAATTTTTCATAATCCTAGGAGTTAAATGAGTCAAATTAATTGTAACATAATTCAAGATCTAAAAGCAACAGAATCCCCAAAACCATATAAAGCCCCCTACCCCCCTCCTCCCACCCCTCCTCCTCTCTCCTCTGTTTCTTTCCCTCTGACATCACCCCCCTATTCTCCCTCCTCCTCCCACCCCTCCTCCTCTCTCCTCTGTTTCTTTCCCTCTGACATCACCCCCTATTCTCCCTCCTCCTCCCACCCCTCCTCCTCTCTCCTCTGTTTCTTTCCCTCTGACATCACCCCCCTATTCTCCCTCCTCCTCCCACCCCTCCTCTCTCCTCTGTTTCTTTCCCTCTGACATCACCCCCCATCCATGTGTGGAACACTCCAGCGAGTGCCATGGAATTCGGATGAGGCTCTTCAAAAAGCGTGTCAGATAGCTCTGCTGGCTCTACTCCGCTCAAATGAATTGTTTGAGCATTCCTGAGGTTTAGCGCTGTGCCTTGAAAAAAATGCCAACTGATGTAATAAAACAGCAGCCATGCGGGAAAAACTGCATTCAAATCAAATCAAATGTTATTAGTCACATGTGCTGAATACAACAGGTAGACCTTACAGTGAAATGCTGAATACAACAGGTGTAGACGTTACAGTGAAATGCTGAATACAACAGGTGTAGTAGACCTTACAGTGAAATGTTTACTTACGAGCCTCTAACCAACAGAGCAGTTTTTTTAAAGGATACGAATAGGAGATAAAAGTAACCAGTAGTTAAAGTGGAGCAGTAAAAAATAACAATATATGCAGGGGGGTGCCGGTACAGAGTCAATGTACGGGGCACCGGTTAGTTGAGGTAGTATGTACATGTAGGTAGAGTTAATTAAAGTGACTATGCATAGAAGACAACAGAGAGTGACAGTGGTGTGAAGAGGGGGGCAGTCTGGAGTCTTTGACAATTTTGAGGGCCTTCCTCTGACATCACCTGGTATAGAGGTCCTGGATGGCAGGAAGCTTGGCCCCAGTGATGTACTGGGCTGTTCGCACTACCCTCTGTTGTGCCTTACGGTCGGAGGCCGAGCAGTTGCCATACCTGGCAGTGATGCAACCAGTCAGGATGCTCTCGATGGTGCAGCTGTAGAACCTTTTGAGGATCTGAGGACCCATGCCAAATATTTTCATTCTCCTGCGGGGGAATAGGTTTTGTCGTGCACACTTCACGACTGTCATGGTGTGCTTGGACCATGTTAGTTTGCTGGTGAAGTGGACACCAAGGAACTTGAAGCTCTCAACCTGCTCCACTGCAGCCCCGTTGATGAGAATGGGGACGTGCTCGGTCCCATTTTTCCTGTAGTCCACAATCATCTCCTTTGTCTTGATCACATTGAGGGAGAGTTTGTTGTCCTGGCACCACACGGCCAGGTCTCTGACCTCCTCCCTATAGGCTGTCTCGTTGTTGTCCGTGATCAGGCCTACCACTGTTGTGTCATTGGCAATTTTAATGATGGTGTTGGAGTCTTGCCTGGCTGTTCAGTCATGAGTGACTGTGTTGAGTATCAGCGTGGCGGGTGTGTTGTTACCTACCCTTACCACCTGGGGGCGGCCCTTCAGGAAATCCAGGATCCAGTTGCAGAGGGAGGTGTCTAGTCCCAGGGTCCTTAGCTTATTGCTAAGTGAGGATTATCACTTAGCAATAAGTGAGGATGGCTTTCACTTCAGCAGTAATAAATTCATGAACTTCTTTGAGGAAAAGATCATGATCATGAGAAAGCAAATTACGGACTCCTCTTTAAATCTGCGTATTCCTCCAAAGCTCAGTTGTCCTGAGTCTTGCACAACTCTGCCAGGACCGAGGATCAAGAGAGACACTGAAGTGTTTTAGTACTATATCTCTTGACACAATGATGAAAATAATCATGGCCTCTAAACCTTCAAGCTGCATTCTGGAACCTATTGAACTAAACTACTGAAAATCTAATCAAATCAAATCAAGTGTTATTTGTCACATACACATGGTTAGCAGATGTTAATGCGAGTGTAGCGAAATGCTTGTGCTTCTAGTTCTGACAATGCAGTAATAACCAACAAGTAATCTAACTAACAATTCCAAAACTACTGTCTTATACACAGTGTAAGGGGATAAAGAATATGTACATAAAGATATATGAATGAGTGATGGTACAGAGCAGCATAGGCAAGATACAGTAGAATGTATCGAGTACAGTATATACATATGAGATGAGTATGTAAACAAAGTGGCATAGTTAAAGTGGCTAGTGATACATGTATTACATAAGGATGCAGTAGATGATATAGAGTACAGTATATACGTATGCATATGAGATGAATAATGTAGGGTATGTAACATTATATTAGGTAGCATTGTTTAAAGTGGCTAGTGATATATTTCACATCATTTCCCATCAATTCCCATTATTAAAGTGGTTGGAGTTGAGTCAGTGTCAGTGTGTTGGCAGCAGCCACTCAATGTTAGTGGTGGCTGTCAGTACCTCCAGGCTCTGATCAGGCCCTACACCCTACACCCAAACAAGGGCACTGCGTTCATCCACCTCTGGCCTGCTCGCCTCCCTACCACTGAGGAAGTACAGTTCCCGCTCAGCCCAGTCAAAACTGTTCGCTGCTCTGGCCCCCCAATGGTGGAACAAACTCCCTCACGACGCCAGGACAGCGGAGTCAATCACCACCTTCCGGAGACACCTGAAACCCCACCTCTTTAAGGAATACCTAGGATAGGATAAGTAATCCTTCTCACCCCCCTTTAAGATTTAGATGCACTATTGTAAAGTGACTATTCTACTGGATGTCATAAGGTGAATGCACCAATTTGTAAGTCGCTAAGAGCGTCTGCTAAATGACTTAGATGTAATGTAAATGTGTTTAACAGTCTGATGGCCTTGAGATAGAAGCTGTTTTTCAGTCTCTCTGTCCCAGCTTTGAATCACCTGTACTGACCTCGCCTTCTGGATGATAGCGGGGTGAACAGGCAGTGGCTCGGGTGGTTGTTGTCCTTGATGATCTTTATGGCCTTCCTGTAACATCGGGTGGTGTAGGTGTCCTGGAGAGCAGGTAGTTGTGCAGACCTCACTACCCTCTGGAGAGCCTTACGGTTGAGGGCGGAGCAGTTGCCGTACCAGGCGGTGATACAGCCCGCCAGGATGCTCTCGATTGTGCATCTGTAGAAGTTTGTGAGTGCTTTTGGTGACAAGCCAAATTTCTTCAGCCTCCTGAGGTTGAAGAGGCGCTGCTGCGCCTTCTTCACGATGCTGTCTGTGTGAGTGGACCAATTCAGTTTGTCTGTGATGTGTATGCCAAGGAACTTAAAACTTACTACCCTCTCCACTACTGTTCCATCCATGTGGATAGGGGGGTGTTCCCTCTGCTGTTTCCTGAAGTCCACAATCATCTCCTTAGGTTTGTTGACGTTGAGTGTGAGGTTATTTTCCTGACACCACACTCCGAGGGCCCTCACCTCCTCCCTGTAGGCCGTCTCGTCGTTGTTGGTAATCAAGCCTACCACTGTTGTGTCGTCCGCAAACTTGATGATTGAGTTGGAGGCGTGCGTGGCCACGCAGTCGTGGGTGAACAGGGAATACAGGAGAGGGCTCAGAACGCACCCTTGTGGGGCCCCAGTGTTGAGGATCAGCGGGGTGGAGATATTGTTGCCTACCCTCACCACCTGGGGGGGCCCGTCAGGAAGTCCAGTACCCAGTTGCACAGGGCGGGTCGAGACCCAGGGTCTCGAGCTTGATGACGAGCTTGGAGGGTACTATGGTGTTGAATGCCGAGCTGTAGTCGATGAACAGCATTCTCACATAGGTATTCCTCTTGTCCAGATGGGTTAGGGCAGTGTGCAGTGTGGTTGAGATTGCATCGTCTGTGGACCTATTTGGGCGGTAAGCAAATTGGAGTGGGTCTAGGGTGTCAGGTAGGGTGGAGGTGATATGGTCCTTGACTAGTCTCTCAAAGCACTTCATGATGACGGAAGTGAGTGCTACAGGGCGGTAGTTGTTTAGCTCAGTTACCTTAGCTTTCTTGGGAACAGGAACAATGGTGGCCCTCTTGAAGCATGTGGGAACAGCAGACTGGTATAGGGATTGATTGAATATGTCCGTAAACGCACCGACCAGCTGGTCTGCGCATGCTCTGAGGGCGCGGCTGGGATGCCGTCTGGGCCTGCAGCCTTGCGAGGGTTAACACGTTTAAATGTTTTACTCACCTCGGCTGCAGCAAAGGAGAGTCTGCATGTTTTCGTTGCAGGCCGTGTCAGTGGCACTGTATTGTCCTCAAAGCGGGCAAAAAAGTTATTTAGTCTGCCTGGGAGCAAGACATCCTGGTCCGTGACTGGGCTGGTTTTCTTCTTGTAGTCCGTGATTGACTGTAGACCCTGCCACATACCTCTTGTGTCTGAGCTGTTGAATTGAGATTCTACTTTGTCTCTATACTGACGCTTAGCTTGTTTGATAGCCTTGCGGAGGGAATAGCTGCACTGTTTGTATTCGGTCATGTTACCAGTCACCTTGCCCTGATTAAAAGCAGTGGTTCGCGCTTTCAGTTTCACGCGAATGCTGCCATCAATCCACCGTTTCTGGTTAGTCAATGTTTTAATCGTTGCTATGGGAACGCCATCTTCAACGCACGTTCTAATGAACTCGCACACCGAATCAGCGTATTCGTCAATGTTGTTATCTGACGCAATACGAAGCATATCCCAGTCCACGTGATGGAAGCAGTCTTGGAGTGTGGAATCAGCTTGGTCGGACCAGCGTTGGACAGACCTCAGCGTGGGAGCTTCTTGTTTTAGTTTCTGTCTGTAGGCAGGGATCGGCAAAATGGAGTCGTGGTCAGCTTTTCCGAAAGGAGGGCGGGGCAGGGCCTTATATGCGTCGCGGAAGTTAGAGTAACAATGATCCAAGGTTTTTCCAGCCCTGGTTGCGCAATCGATATGCTGATAAATTTTAGGGAGTCTTGTTTTCAGATTAGCCTTGTTAAAATCCCCAGCTACAATGAATGCAGCCTCCGGATAAATGGATTCCAGTTTGCAAAGAGTCAAATAAAGTTTGTTCAGAGCCATCGATGTGTCTGCTTGGGGGGGAATATATACGGCTGTGATTATAATCGAAGAGAATTATCTTGGTAGATAATGCGGTCGACATTTGATTGTGAGGAATTCTAAATCAGGTGAACAGAAAGATTTGAGTCCCTGTATGTTTCTTTGATCACACCACGTCTCGTTAGCCATAAGGCATACGCCCCTGCCCCCGCCCCTCTTCTTACCAGAAAGATGTTTGTTTCTGTCGGCGCGATGCGTGGAGAAACCCGCCTCCGATAGCGTCTCTCCAGTGAGCCATGTTTCCGTGAAGCAAAGCCATGTTTCCGTGAAGCAAAGAACGTTGATGTCCCTCTGGAATGCTACCCTTGCTCGGATTTCGTCAACCTTGTTGTCAAGAGACTGGACATTGGCGAGAAGAATGCTAGGGAGTGGTGCACGATGTGCCCGTCTCCGTAGTCTGACCAGAAGACCGCCTCGTTTCCCTCTTTTACGGAGTCGTTTTTTTTTGGGGTCGCCGCTTGGGATCCATTCCGTTGTCCTGGTTGAAAGGCAGAACACAGGATCCTCGTCGCGAAAATCATATTCTTGGTCGTACTGATGGTGAGTTGACGCTGATCTTATATTCAGTAGTTCATCTCGACTGTATGTAATGAAACCTAAGATGACCTGGGGTACTAATGTAAGAAATAACACGTAAAAAAACAAAAAACTGCATAGTTTCCTAGGAACGCGAAGCGAGGCGGCCATCTCTGTCGGCGCCGGAAAGAGCGGCTTCCTGTGCTTGGCCCTCCTATGTTGAACATAATAAACGGCTCTCTATCCACCGGATGTGTACCAAACTCACTAAAAGTGGCAGTAATAAAGCCTCTCTTGAAAAAGCCAAACCTTGACCCAGAAAATATAAAAAACTATCGGCCTATATTGAATCTTCCATTCCTCTCAAAAATGTTAGAAAAAGCTGTTGCGCTACAACTCACTGCCTTCCTGAAGACAAACAATGTATACGAAATGCTTCAGTCTGGTTTTAGACCCCATTATAGCACTGAGACTGCACTTGTGAAGGTGGTAAATGACCTTTTAATGGCGTCAGACCGAGGCTCTGCATCTGTCCTTGTGCTCCTAGACCTTAGTGCTGCTTTTAATACCATCGATCACCACATTCTTTTGGAGAGATTCTGTTCTGTTTTAGGACCACTATTGTTTTCACTATATATTTTACCTCTTGGGATGTCATTCGAAAACATAATGTTAACTTTCACTGCTATGCGGATGACACACAGCTGTACATTTCAATGAAACATGGCGAAGCCCCAAAATTGCCCTCGCTAGAAGCCTGTGTTTCAGACATAAGGAAGTGGATGGCTGCAAACCTTGTACTTTTAAGCTCGGACAAAACAGAGATGCTTGTTCTAGGTCCCAATAAACAAAGAGATATTCTGTTGAATCTGTTGAATCTGAGAATTAATCAATTAATCTAAAATAAAACTGTGAAGGACCTCGGCGTTACTCTGGACCCTGATCTCTCTTTTGACGAACATATCAAGATTGTTTCAAGGAGAGCTTTTTTCCATCTACGTAACATTGCAAAAATCAGAAACTTTCTGTCCAAAAATGATGCAGAAAAATGAATACATTATTTTGTTACTTCTAGGTTAGACTACTGCAATGCTCTACTTTCTGGCTACCCGGATAAAGCACTAAATAAAATTCAGTTAGTGCTAAATACAGCTGCTAGAATCCTGACTAGAACCCAAAAATTTGATCATATTACTCCAGTGCTAGCCTCCCTACACTGGCTTACTGTTAAGGCAAGGGCTGATTTCAAGGTTTTACTGCTAACCTACAAAGCATTACATGGGCTTGCTCCTACCTATCTTTCTGATTTGGTCCTGTTGTACATACCTACACGTACACTACGGTCACAAGACTCAGGCCTCCTAACTGTCCCTAGAATTTCTAAGCAAACAGCTGGAGGCAGGGCTTTCTCCTATAGAGCTCAATTTTTATGGATTGGTCTGCCTACCCATGTGAGAGACGCAGACTCGTTCTCAACCTTTAAGTCTTTACTGAAGACTCGTCTCTTCAGTGGGTCATATGATTGAGTGTAGTCTGGCCCAGGAGTGTGAAGGTGAACGGAAAGGCTCTGGAGCAACGAACCGCCCTTGCTGTCTCTGCCTGGCCAGTTCCCCTCTCTCCACTGGGATTCTCTGCCTCTAACCCTATTACAGGGGCTGAGTCACTGGCTTACTGGTGCTCTTTCATGCCGTCCCTAGGAGGAGTGCGTCACTTCAGTGGGTTGAGTCACTGATGTGATCTTCCTGTCTGGGTTGGCGCCCCCCTTTGGGTTGTGCCGTGGCGGAGATCTTTGTGGGCTATACTCGGCCTTGTCTCAGGATGGTAAGTTGGTGGTTGAAGATATCCCTCTAGTGGTGTGGGGGCTGTGCTTTGGCAAAGTGGGTGGGGTTATATCCTTCCTGTTTGGCCCTGTCCGGGGGTATCATCAGATGGGGCCACAGTGTCTCCTGACCCCTCCTGTCTCAGCCTCCAGTATTTATGCTGCAGTAGTTTATGTGTAGGGGGGCTAGCGTCAGTTTGTTATATCTGGAGTACTTCTCCTGTCTTATCTGGTGTCCTGTGTGAATTTAAGTATGCTCCCTCTAATTCTCTCTTCCTCTCTTATTTTCTCTCTCTCGGAGGACCTGAGCCCTAGGACTATGCCTCAGGACTACCTGGCATGATGACTCCTTGCTGTCCCCAGTCCACCTGGCCGTACTGCTGCTCCAGTATCAACTGTTCTGCCTGCGGCTATGGAACCCTGACCTGTTCACCAGACGTGCTACCTGTCCCAGACCTGCTGTTTTCAACTCTCTAGAGACAGCAGGAGTGGTAGAGATACTCTTAATGATCGGCTATGAAAAGCCAACTGACATTTACTCCTGGGGTGCTGACTTGCTGCACCCTCGACAACTACTGTGATTGTTATTATTTGACCATGCTGGTCATTTATGAACATTTGAACATCTTGGCCACGTTCTGTTATAATCTCCACTCGGCACAGCCAGAAGAGGACTGGCCACCCCTCATAGCCTGGTTCCTCTCTAGGTTTTTTCCTAGGTTTTGGCCTTTCTAGGGAGTTTTTCCTAGCCACCGTGCTTCTACACCTGCATTGCTTGCTGTTTGGGGTTTTAGGCTGGGTTTCTGTACAGCACTTTGAGATATCAGCTGATGTAAGAAGGGCTATATAAATACATTTGATTTGATTTGATTATTGATGAGCGCTGAGGGCACTTTGGTGTTGAACACTGAGCTGTAGTCAATCAACAGCATTCTCACATAGGTTTTCCTTTTGTCCAGGTGGGAAAGGGCAGTGTGGAGTGCAATAGAGACTGCATCATCTGTGGATCCTTTGGGGCGGTATACAAATTGGAGAGGGCCTATGGTTTCTGGGATGATGGTGTTGATGTGAGCCATGCCTGTCAAAGCACTTCATTGCTACAGACGTGAGTGCTACAGGTTGGTAGTCATTTAGGCAGGTTACCTTAATGTTCTTGGGCACAGGCACTATGGTGGTCTGCTTAAAACATGTTGGTATTCCAGACTCGGACAAGGAGAGGTTGAAAAGGTCAGTGAAGACACTTGCTAGTTGGTCAGCGCATGCTCGCAGTACATGTCCTGGTAATCCGTCTGGCCCTGTGGCCTTGTGACCAGCCAGCTAGTCAGCCAGCCAGCTAGTCAGCCAGCCAGCCAACCAACCAGCCAGCTAGTCAGCCAGCCAACCAGCCAGCTAGTCAGCCAGCCAACCAACCAGCCAGCCAGCCAACCAACCAGCCAGCTATGTTCACCTGTCTAAAGGTCTTACTCACATCGGCTGCGGAGAGGGTGATCACACAGTCTTCCGGTACAGCTGGTGCTCTCGTGCATGTTTCAGTATTATTTGCCTCGAAGCGAGCATAGAGGTAGTTTAGCTCGTCCGGGAGGCTCGCTGGGTAGCTCTCGGTTGTGCTTCCCTTTGTAGTCTGTAATGGTTTGCAGGCCCTGCCACATCCCACAAGCATCAGAGCCGGTGTAGTACGACTTGATGCTTTGCCTGTTTGATGGTTTGTTTGAGGGCATAGCGGGATTTTTTATAAACTTCCGGATTAGAGTCCCGCACCTTGAAAGCGGCAGCTTTAGTCTTTAGCTCAGTGCGGATGATGCCTGTAATCCATGGTTTCTGGTTGGGGTATGTACGTGCGGTCACTGTGGGGACGACGTCATCGATGCACTTATTGATGACGCCAATGACAGATGTGGTGTACTCCTCAATGCCATTGGAGGAATCCCGGAACATATTCCAGTCTGTGCTAACAAAACAGTCCTGTAGCTTAGCATCATCTGATCACTTTTTTTTATTGATCTAGTCACTGGTGCTTCCTGCTTTAACTGAAATGTGTCTTCCGCATTTAACCTAGCCCCTCTGAATCAGAGTGGTGCAGGGGGCTGCCTTAATTAACATTCAGGGAGCAGTTGTTGTTGGGTGTTAAATTCATTGCTCAAGTGCAGAACAGCAGATTTTTCCACTTGTTGGCTCAGGTATTTGAACCAGCCACCTTTATGTTACTGGCCCAACGCTCTAACCCGCTAAGCTACCTGCCGCCTGGTGTGAAATAATGCATCGCACTGCCTCTTCACTACCCTGAGCTACCCTGAGCTGTTGGAAGGCAGCGCTGCCTCAGCGATTCTTTCTTTTACACAGCTCTTAACTTGATCACTTGCTCCTGAGGTGGCATGTGGTCCGCGGGCTACGGGTCTGATGATACAGTATGATACAAGTCAGTACAATACTAAACCATGTCTAAGTTGCCTGCAAAACTTACAAGAAAAAAAGACGATTTCCTTCCATGTGCTTCTGCAGGAAACAGAGAAATCTAGATCACGAAGTGAGTACTAGCTCACTACAAGGTCATTACAAGGTCACTACAAGGTCCTCTCTAATGTAATTATGTCTGACAGTTCTATACAGTTTCATCTCTCTCCCCTCCTTCAACTCCCTCTTTCTCTCTTTCTCTTATTCCCTTGCTCTGAAGATTGAATGTGGAGCATACACGAGTCATCCTGAGTCATATCTTGGGTTGTTGACCACCCAGAAGGAGAGGAAGCTACAGAAAGCAGGCAGCAGGCCTGGATGGGCTGATGCTGGGGTGAGGTGGGGTGTGGACCAGGGCTGAGGCTGGGGGGGCTGGTGGCTTGTGGGCTGGTGGCCTGCGTGTGTAGGACAAATAGCAGCACATCCAACATCTAAGAGGAGCATGGCCATGTGGGGTTAGCATTTTGCCTCAGTCCCAGAGATGTGTTCCACAGTGCAGGAGTGGTCTATTACCTGCCCAGAGCCCCATCCCAGCCCTAGGCCCCAGCCCCATCCCAGCCCCAGCCCCAGCCCTAGCCCCATCCCAGCCCCATCCTCATCTCAGGCCCAGCCCTATCCCAGCCCCAGGCCCAGCCCTAGGCCCCAGCCCTAGCACCATCCTAGCCCCAGCCCCAGCCTCAGTCCCAGCCCTATTCCCATCCCAGCCCCATCCCCATCCCAGCCCCAGCCCTAGCCCCATCCCAGCCCCATCCTCATCTCAGGCCCAGCCCTATCCCAGCCCCAGGCCCAGCCCTAGGCCCCAGCCCTAGCACCATCCTAGCCCCAGCCCCAGCCTCAGTCCCAGCCCTATTCCCATCCCAGCCCCATCCCCATCCCAGGCCCAGCCCTAGCCCCATCCCAGCCCCATCCTCATCTCAGGCCCAGCCCTATCCCAGCCCCAGGCCCAGCCCTAGGCCCCAGCCCTAGCACCATCCTAGCCCCAGCCCCAGCCTCAGTCCCAGCCCTATTCCCATCCCAGCCCCATCCCCATCCCAGCCCCAGCCCAGCCCTATCCCAGCCCCAGCCCTAGCACCATCCTAGCCCTAGTCCCAGCCCTATTCCCATCCCAGCCCCATCCCCATCCCAGGCCCAGCCCTAGCCCTATCCCAGCCCCATCCTCATCTCAGGCCCAGCCCCAGCCCTATCCCCAGCCTCAGCCCTAGCCCTAGCCCTATCCCAGCCCCATCCTCATCTCAGGCCCAGCCCCATCCTCATCTCAGGCCCAGCCCCAGCCCCAGCCTCAGCCCTAGCCCTATCCCAGCCCCATCCTCATCTCAGGCCCAGCCCTATCCCAGCCCAGCCCTATCACAGCCCCAGCCCTAGCACCATCCTAGCCCTAGCCCCAGCCCTATTCCCATCCCAGCCCCATCCCCATCCCAGGCCCAGCCCTAGCCCTATCCCAGCCCAGCCCCAGCCCTAGCCCCAGCCCCACCCCAGGCCCAGCCCTAGCCCTATCCCATCCCAGCCCCATCCCCATCCCAGGCCCAGCCCTAGCCCTATCCCAGCCCAGCCCCATCCCTAGCCCCAGCCCCACCCCAGGCCCAGCCCTAGCCCTATCCCATCCCAGCCCCATCCCCATCCCAGGCCCAGCCCTAGCCCTATCCCAGCCCCACCCCAGGCCCAGCCCTAGCCCTATCCCATCCCAGCCCCATCCCAGGCCCAGCCCTAGCCCTATCCCAGCCCCAGCCCTAACCCCAGCCCCACCCCAGGCCCAGCCTTGCCCATGGGGAGTCCTGTGGTCCTAAGAGCAACAACTGCTACAACCATGCGTTCATCCTAGTTAATGCTATTAACTGGTGATTTTGACCTCAAGACTGTAGCTGAATGATGTTGAGCTTTGGAAGCATTATGGATATGAGTTTAGTCTTAGATTGTGGAAGGTTGGTCTGCTGTTCGTTAACTAAATGATGTGGGTGAAAACGATCCACTCCATCCAGAAACAATGACCTCCAACAGTTCAGCCATCTGATGAATATATAGGCTGGTAATTAATGGATGTCTTGGCTCTTTTGTATGTGTGTGTGTGTGGTGTGTGTATGTGTGTGTGTGTGTGTGAGCGCTGCGTTGCAGTATGTGCGTGGGTGTGTGTGTGAGGGGTGGGAGGGAGCACCTCTGTAAGGAGAGGGAAGAGGAGAAGGGGCCCGGTTCAGCAACAAAGAGCTGAGTTCAGCGGAGAGGCCCAGGGCCTTAAGAGCAGTCCCCCAGGGACGTGGGGGGAGGAGGGGGTGTGAGGAGGGGAGCCAGGGGGATGGACATTGTTCTCCTTGAATACTGATGCTGAACACAGGTCTAATTCCAGATTCACTCAGTTCCATTCAGTTCAGTTCTACATTGAAAATATTTTGCTTCTTTAAGACCAGCAACGTGTCCAGTTCTATGGTCCTGTCAGAATAATCATTAGGACTGATCTATTGAATTTTCATTTGGATATAAAAGTACCCGTACAACCATCACAGCTAATGTTTATCTTGAATAGGTCATGAAAGTAGTGAAATGACAGACATGATGCTGTATACCTGTATGATGTCTGTTTGTATCTTCCTTTGTGTCTTTTAAATGAATATGGAGGCACCCAGACCAGAAACTGACACAGCTATCTTAGGTAGGAAAGAGAGGTGGAGCGAGAGATGGTGGGCCAGCCTTGCCTCCAGAAACTGGGCAGACGTTACAGTAGGCAGAGTGCCACCCTGCCAGACACAGGGGCTGGCATCATGTACAACCATTCATCTGCCAACACAAATGGGAGAAATGTGTTTACCCAGATAAAACAGGCATGATATCCTTGACAACACCTCAGTTTTTCCAGGATGTCACGTTTCACGCAGCCTTGGTATAAACTGGTATACATTTTTTTTTTAACGGTGTAAATGTTTATCAAAAAATCTAGAATCGATCATTTTTACCCAAATTAATCTCTGTTTACTCTTTACTCCTATTGAATTACCTCGATGCAGAGACACATGTTGGGTTTTGATCCGGCAACACTGAACTCTAATTAGATTTAATGGTATTATATATTTAGGAGCTTCTGCCTGCCTGATTGGCTCAGAATGATTTCAGCTTCTTATCCGCTAGATTAGCAGCATCATATTTACATTACAGAGGTATTATGTTGCTGTCTAACTGACTGTCAGCAGATACCATAACAACACAAATGTGTCCACAGTAAAAAAAATATATAAACACTATCCTTAAATCAATGTGGATCAGTTGATCTCCATTTAGTATGTTTACAGAGATGGTCCAATATTTATTCAGGTCTGACGTAACTGTGGTTTTCTGATTCTGCTCAATTCATTTAGATTGCAAACTGAATTGGAATATGTGTACTTCAGCAAACAGCAGCATGTCTTTCTGCACTGTTCTGGTACACACGTACTCTCTCTCTCTCTGTTTCTCTCTCTATCTGTCTCTCTCTCTCTCTCTCTGTTTCTTTATCTCTCTCTCTCTCTCTCTTTCTCTGTTTGTTTCTGTCTCTATCTCTCTCTCTCTGTTTCTCTCTCTCTCTGTCTGTTTCTCTATCTCTCTCTCTCTCTCTCTCTCTCTCTCTCTCTGTTTCTCTCTCTCTCTGTCTCTCTCTCTCTCTGTCTGTTTATCTCTCTCTCTCTCTCTCTGTTTCTCTATCTCTCTGTCTGTTTCTCTCTCTCTCTCTCTCTCTGTCTGTTTCTCTCTCTCTCTGTCTCTCTCTCTCTCTGTCTGTTTCTCTCTCTATCTCTCTCTCTCTGTTTCTCTCTCTATCTCTCTCTCTCTCTCAATCTCTCTGTCTGTTTCTCTATCTCTCTCTGTCTGTTTCTCTCTTGCTCCCTCTCTCTTTCTCCATCTCTGTAACAGGATTTCATGGCAGTTCTGAGCTGTTAATTGTTTTGTTTGGCCTCTTATCTGAGACTGTCTGAGACCCTGAGGTTAAATTATATTTTCTGGAAATAAATGTAAACAACTTAAAGAGTTAGACGGCCAACTTTCCAACAGAATAGCCTACAGGGTTCAATAAAGGACAAGATATATTATGCTTTATTGTCTATTATATTGTGAAAGAGAGAGAGAGAGATAGAGAATGAGAGAGAGAGAGAGAGAGAGAGAGAGAGAGAGAGAGAGAGCGAACGAACGAACAAGGGTGGATAGAGCAAGAGGGAAGGAGAGAGAGTTAGAGAGCAAGGAATTGAGAGAGAGAGAGAGAGAGAGAGAGAGAGAGAGAGAGAGAGAGAGAGAGAGAGAGAGAGAGAGAGAGAGAGAGAGAGAGAGAGAGAGAGAGAGAGAGAGAGAGAGAGAGAGAGAGAGAGAGAGAGAGAGAGAGAGAGAGAGAGAGAGAGAGAGAGAGGTAAACGAGTATTTCCCGTGACTGTGCCTCAAACCAAATGTTTTCCTGGCCCACCACTCCACCCTGGACTTGAACAGCCTCATGACCAGGTCCACTCTACAAGGCAGCAGTGCCCACCTTTGCCAGGACCCTAAAGGACATCGCTCTCAAACGTATCCCCAACACTTCACACAGGAGCAACAGATCAATAGACTCTCCACCCAGACCAGCGAGACACCCTCCCAGACCTGCAGGACCCCCTGGACCTACACATAGAGGACCCACGCCAAGAGGAATTACATCCAGACCACAGTACACCCAGACACATCCACACCCCCACCCCAACCAATCAACACCCCCCACGTCAACCATGCCCACACCCCATTTAGGCCCCTCAGATCAGACCTATGCCACTCCTGCCCACCCCATGCACCCCACCCCGCAAAGAGGGCCTCAACATGGAAGCCACACATACGCCCAGGTAGTGAGCGGGCAAACAGTCCCAACCCCCACTCTCACACTCGCCCAAGCCAATAGCATGTACCAGATGCTCAGCAGGCTCTGCTCACACTTACTGGCCTGAGGCCAAACCACACGACCAACAACATTGACATTCTATGGAACAAAAAGCCTTCACTATATCATCCTGGAATATCCAAGGCCTGAGGTCATCTGCCTTTGGCCTAAAGAGCAGAAACCCGGACTTCACCAAAGAAATCGGTAACACAGACATTGTCATCCTGCAAGAAACCTGGTATAGAGGAGACGGACCCACTGGTTGCCCTCTAGGTTACAGAGAGCTGGTAGTCCCATCCACCAAACTACCAGGTGTGAAACAGGGAAGGGACTCAGGGGGTATGCTAATTTGGTATAGAGCAGACCTAACTCACTCCATTAAATTAATCAAAACAGGAACATTCTACATTTGGCTAGAAATTCAAAAGGAAATTATCCTAACAGAGAAAATGTCCTCCTGTGTGCTACCTATATCCCCCACTAGAATCCCCATATTTTAATGAAGACAGCTTCTCCATCCTGGAGGGCGAAATCAATCATTTCCAGGCCCAGGGACATGTACTAGTCTGAGGCGACCTAAATGCCAGAACCGGACAAGAACCTGACACCCTCAGCACACAGGGGGACAAACATCTGCCTGGAGGTGACAGCATCCCCTCCCACATATGCCCCCTAGGCACAACTATGACAACATAACCAACAAAAACGGGTCACAACTCCTGCAGCTCTGTCGCACGCTGGGTATGTACATAGTCAACGGTAGGCTTCGAGGGGACTCCTATGGTAGATACACCTATAGCTCATCTCTTGGCAGTAGTACTGTAGACTACTTTATCACTGACCTCAACCCAGAATCTCTCAGAGCGTTCACAGTCAGTCCACTAACACCCCTATCAGACCACAGCAAAATCACAGTCTACTTAAACAGAGCAATACTCAACCACGAGGCATCAAAGCCAAAGGAACTGAGTAACATTAAGAAATGCTATAGGTGGAAGGAATGCAGTTTGGAAACCTACCAAAAAACAATTAGGCAACAACAAATTCAATCTCTTTTAGACAATTTCCTGGGTAAAACGCTCCACTGTAATAGTGAAGGTGTAAACTTGGCAGTAGAAAATCTTAACAGTATATTTGACCTCTCAGCTTCCCTATCAAATCTAAAAATCTCAAATAGAAAACCGAAGAAAATTAACAATAATGACAAATGGTTTGATGAGGAATGCAAAAATCTAAGAAAGAAATTGAGAAACCTGTCCAACCAAAAACATAGAGACCCGGAAAACCTGAGTCTACGCCTTCACTATGGTGAATCACTAAAACAATACAGAAACACACTACGGAAAAAAGAAGGAACAGCATGTCAGAAATCAGCTCAATGCAATTGAAGAATCCATAGACTCTAACCACTTCTGGGAAAATTGGAAAACACTAAACAAACAACAACACGAAGAATTATCTATCCAAAATGGAGATGTCTGGGTAAACCACTTCTCCAATCTTTTGGTTCTATAACAAAGAACAAAGAGCAAAAACATATACATGATCAACTACAGATCTTAGAATCAACTATTAAAGACTACCAGAACCCACTGGATTCTCCAATTACATTGAATGAGTTACAGGACAAAATAAAAACCCTCCAACCCAAAAAGGCCTGTGGTGTCGATGGTATCCTCAATGAAATGATCAAATATACAGACAACAAATTCCAACTGGCTATACTAAAACTCTTTAACATCATACTTAGCTCTGGCATCTTCCCCAATATTTGGAACCAAGGACTGATCACCCCAATCCACAAAAAGTGGAGACAAATTTGACCCCAATAACTACCGTGGAATATGTGTCAACAGTAACCTTGGGAAAATCCTCTGCATTATTATTAACAGCAGACTCGTACATTTCCTCAATGAAAACAATGTACTGAGCAAATGTCAAATTGGCTTTTTTACCAAATTACCGTACAACAGACCATGTATTCACCCTGCACACCTTAATTGACAACCAAACAAACCAAAACAAAGGCAAAGTCTTCTCATGCTTTGTTGATTTCAAAAAAGCCTTCGACTCAATTTGGCATGAAGGTCTGCTATACAAACTGATGGAAAGTGGTGTTGGGGGTAAAACATACGACATTATAAAATCCATGTACACAAACAACAAGTGTGCGGTTAAAATTGGCAAAAACACACACATTTCTTCACACAGGGTCGCGGTTAGACAGGGATGCAGCTTAAGCCCCACCTCTTCAACATATATATCAACGAACTGGCGCGGGCACTAGAAAAGTCTGCAGCACCCGGCCTCCCCTGCTAGAATCCGAAGTCAAATGTCTGCTGTTTGCTGATGATCTGGTGCTTCTGTCACCAACCAAGGAGGGCCTACAGCAGCACCTAGATCTTATGCACAGATTCTGTCAGACCTGGGCCCTGACAGTAAATCTCAGTAAGACCAAAATAATGGTGTTCCAAAAAGGTCGAGTCACCAGGACCACAAATACAAATTCCATCTCGACACTGTTGCCCTAGAGCACACAAAAACTATACATACCTTGGCCTAAACATCAGCGCCACAGGTAACTTCCACAAAGGTGTGAACGATCTGAGAGACAAGGCAAGAAGGGCATTCTATGCCATCAAAAGAAACATAAATTTCAACATACCAATTAGGATTTGGCTAAAAATACTTGAATCAGTCATAGAGCCCATTGCCCTTTATGGTTGTGAGGTCTGGGGTCCGCTCACCAACCAAGACTTCACAAAATGGGACAAACACCAAATTGAGACTCTGCACGCAGAATTCTGCAAAAATATCCTCCGTGTACAACGTAAACACCAAATAATGCATGCAGAGCAGAATTAGGCCGATACCCACTAATTATCAAAATCCAGAAAAGAGCCATTAAATTCTACAACCACCTAAAAGGAAGCGATTCACAAACCTTCCATAACAAAGCCATCACAAACAGAGAGATGAACCTGGAGAAGAGTCCCCTAAGCAAACTGGTCCTGGGGCTCTGTTCACAAACACAAACACACCCTACAGAGCCCCAGGACAACAGCACAATTAGACCCAACCAAATCATGAGAAAACAAAAAGATAATTACTTAACACATTGGAAAGAATTAACAAAAAAACAGAGCAAACTAGAATGCTATTTGGCCCTACACAGAGAGTACACAGCGGCAGAATACCTGACCACTGTGACTGACCCAAAATTAAGGAAAGCTTTGACTATGTACAGACTCAGTGAGCATAGCCTTGCTATTGAGAAAGGCCGCCGTAGGCAGACATGGCTCTCAAGAGAAGACAGGCTATGTGCTCACTGCCCACAAAATGAGGTGGAAACTGAGCTGCACTTCCTAACCTCCTGCCCAATGTATGACCATATTAGAGAGACATATTTCCCCAGATCACACAGATCCACAAAGAATTCGAAAACATATCCAATTTTGAAAAACTCCCATACCTACTGGGTGAAATTCCACAGTGTGCCATCACAGCAGCAAGATTTGTGACCTGTTGCCACGAGAAAAGGGCAACCAGTGAAGAACAAACACCATTGTAAATACAACCCATATTTATGCTTATTTATTTTATCTTGTGTCCTTTAATTATTTGTACATTGTGTATATGTATGTATATATATATATATATATGTATATGTATATATATATATATGTATATGTGTGTGTATGTATATATGTATATATATATGTATGTGTATGAATATATATATATGTATATATGTATGTATATATATATATATATATATATATATATATAATATGACATTTGTAATGTCTTTACTGTTTCGAAACTGTTGTATGTGTAATGTTTACTGTTAATTTTTGTTGTTTTTCACTTTATATATTCACTTTGTATGTTGTCTACCTCACTTGCTTTGGCAATGTTAACACATGTTTCCCATGCCAATAAAGCCCTTGAATTGAATTGAATTGAATTGAGAGAGAGAGAGAGAGAGAACGATATGAAGGAGAAAAGAGGCTGCTGTGTTCTGAGCCCTCACTAATCCTGCAGAATAACACAGGTGTTTCAGGCCCCCGACCCCAGAGGGGACTTCCACATCACTGAGCCACATGGTTCAAAGGTCATCATCTGGATATTTTTAACTATTTGAAAAAGCCCCATTTAGCGCTGATTGGGGTTGCACCAAACCCCCCAAAACCTGTGACCCTTAATCCTACTGGAGTCATGTGGCCTTGGGAGAGTTTCTGCTCCTCTCTACACCCGTCTCTGCTGTGAGTGC
Organism: Oncorhynchus keta; assembly: GCF_023373465.1. NCBI lineage: Eukaryota > Metazoa > Chordata > Actinopteri > Salmoniformes > Salmonidae > Oncorhynchus > Oncorhynchus keta. The sequence goes on from NC_068439.1 coordinate 31,746,255, forward strand.
CAGTCAGCCATTCAACCAGCCAGTCAGCCAGCCAACCAGCCAGCCAGCCAGTCAGCCAGCCAGGGAGAGTTTCTGCTCCTCTCTACACCTCTCTCTGCTGTGAGTGCCAATCAGCCAGCCAACCAGCCAGTCAGCCAGCCAACCAGCCAGCTAGTCAGCCAGTCAGCCAACCAGACAGCTAGTCAGCCAGCCAGCCAACCAGCCAGCTAGTCAGCCAGCCAACCCCCAGCTAGTCAGCCAGCCAGCAAACCAGCCAGCCAGCCAACCAGCCAGCTAGTCAGCCAGCCAGCCAACCAACCAGCCAGCTAGTCAACCAGCCAGCTAGTCAGCCAGCCAACCAGCCAGCTAGTCAGCCAGCCAACCAGCCAGATATTCAGCCAGCCAACCAACCAGCCAGCCAACCAGCCAGCTAGTCAGCCAGCCAACCAGCCAGCTAGTCAGCCAGCCAACCAGTCAGCAAGTCAGCCAGCCAACCAGTCAGCTAGTCAGCCAGCTAGCCAGACTCTGACCAAGCAAAGGTGAGATTACACTTTATCTTCAGGGATTTGTTTGTTAATACAGTGTTGTTAATATAATATCATGAGGTTTATGGAGTGTGTACAGTTCTTAAACAATGCATGATAGGGATGACATTGAGAGGACGTTGCTCTTCGTCATGCGGCTGTAGTTGTGGTCCTGTAGACTACATGGACAGTCTTCTAGACGGACAGGGTCTAATGGTCTACAGATGGCGCTCAGCGGTCGGCCCGGCCTGCAGACGAGAAGCAGTGGGAGGCCAACTGAAAGCTGCTCCACACTTTACTGACTGAGCCCCATGTTACTGAGCCCCACATCTACATTACTGAGACCGGGGCTGGAGCTGACTGGAGCCCCACATAGCCGGCTGGGGGACCTGACCTGCCACATACCTGAGCCCAGCCTCCACCAGACCTATGCCAGACCTTTGACACACCTGGGTTCAAACAGGGGTTGACATCATTCAAATCTAAGAGCATTTGCTTGAGCCTGCTTGGACAGTCAGATGGGTGGGGTTTTAGGGGAATATGTAATTGGTTCCACTGCACCCCACAAACATGTTTTAACACAAATTAAGTATTGTAAAGGTTTCAGATACTATTTGAACCCAGGTCTGAACCCATGCCCCACCTTTCCGGCCCAGACCAGACCAGACCATTAAAGTATATGACTACCGAGCCGTGTGCAGCTGGGAGGCATTAAACACAAACTACTGGACAGTAAAACAGCTAATTTGTTCAGTGTCCTGGCTTCCTCTACAATCAAGGCTCTACAGACAAAAGTCTAGTTCTACGTACTTTTGTGCGGCTGAATATTTGGACCGCGGTGCAAACGGAGCTACGTAGAGCTGCTTGCGTGGACTGAAATCCCTGTGGATAGTCCTTAAGTCAATCTGTTTCCTCCACTGCTAACGTGAGCTAGTGTTGATTCTGAACGTTCTGCCATCGTAACATATTTGTTCTATATTCGTGATCTATAATATTTTACATGAATAATGAGTATTACAAATCATTCTTTAAAAGCTTCAGATGATATTGTGGGTACTGGTCACTGCTCTGGTGCAGTTTGTGAATGTTCAGAAACAGGTTGAAATTAGATTCACCTCCAGAGTTTTGGGGAAGGCAGGGCTCAGATTGGCAGAATGGACAGTTTATTAATCAGATCCCCTCTCTGCCTCGGCCTGATTGGATGTGATGTTTCTAAAACCAGGGGTCACTGGGGTCACTGCTCCATGACCTCTGACATCTAACCGCTCAACACACAGAGCTGCTGACAAAGAGCTGAGCTAAAGGTACAACACCTCACTGCCTGGATAGCTATCCACAACACATATCACCCCAAATCTAACTCTAAACCCAACCCCTAGTAATCGACAATAGCAGCTAAGATTTCAGATGTTACATGTTGATTCTTAGATTTTTGTCCTGCTCAGTCCCTATCTTTTAGAGAAGGAATCTGGGATGATTATCAGGTTGGTGAAGAATAGAGGAGTCTGAAAGAAACAGACTGACGGACAGAGACAGCCCCTTGATGCTGCATGTTTTGTAACTCTGGGTGATTGCCCATTAGCCTCTCTGCTAGGAGTCCCAGTCAGACTCCGGTCTCTCTGATTACAGAGCAAGAAGCAATAGGCAAAAGGGCCCTCGAACAAAACAAAGGCCCTCGGACAACACATCACAGATCCTCCACACCAACACTTCTCCAGACAGACATATATCTCCTCAGGGGGCTGATTCTTTTGTTGTTTTTTACCGGGTGCTGAGCTGTAATCAGACAAAGTATCATCAGAGAGAATAACAAGCAAACATTTTCAGTCATTGAGCCAGAGCCTCTCAAAGATGTGTGTTAAATGGTTCCTTGGTTTCAGATTTGATGTAGGTCCGATTTTTTTTCAATACATTGTTAACAAGTTCGGGCGAATGTGTAAATTCAAGCTGCAGTTTAGAGGCAATTGGAGAAGTTTAAATATTGACGGCAAATACGTGTGGCACAGCAGATCGGCATTAAAATTCATGGAAGAAAGGCAAACTCCATAAATCAACAGTGAAAAGAGAACTGAGGATCCTTGAGAGCTTCCTGCTTAGAGAAACGTGGCACTTTTAAGACCAGACAGACATCCAGCAGTTAACATGTAGTTAATGGAGCAGAATGGCTTTATCTCTGTCTATCTCTATCTCTCTTTATCACTCTCTCTATCTCTCTCTCTGCTCTCTGGACCGTGTTGGGGGTTCAGGCTATTGGTAGGGTGGGATATGAGGAGGGTGGGTTGGGGGGGTCTCTTGGACTTCTTTTGTTTCCCTCCTCCCTCAGATGTGCAATCAACACTTGGAGAACATCCATTTTCATATGAAGCCTGCCAGCTGTAAAGCCAGTCAATAAACCAATACCCCCTCCGTCTCCCTGGCTGATCCTCAACCCCACCCTACCCGAACAACGCACTCCCTCCCCTGTGGGGGTTTCCCCCCTACTCCCCCTTTCAGCCACAGGCCTACCATTCCATTCCATTCCATCCCACCCACAACACACCTCTCCTTTGTCTTAGCATCTGGATCCTGACTGTAAGTAAAACCAGCACCGTGTAGAAAATATACCATTTCTTGTATAAAAGTAGAGTCCAGTCTAGACTGCAGTAGAGCAGTGACATTGTCTTGGGTCTGGGTTGAACCCAGTCTAGTCTCCTGCTGCTGGGGCTGGCAGGGAGCTCATACCAGGCTGGCTCCGCTGGTCTGGTTGGTGGTTGGACTGACTGGGCCCTCCTGGTGGGAAACACTATGACCCGGGGGCTACATGTCTACATGGCTGGTGCTCCCTACAGAGAGCTAACATTGATCCCTCCCTCCTGGGAGTCCTGCCCCCACAAGCCTGACCTGATTCTGATGGATCTGATTCGACGTCAGTGGGCCTCGGAGCTGAGTGGACCTGGAGGAGCTTGGGTCATCTTCTGTGACACTGCGGTCCCTCGTCTTCCAGGAACACAGTCACAGGTCCAGACAATCCCTACGGCTGGACAGATGTTCTACTCGTCCAGTATACAGCATCACTCTGTAATCTGTTTTCCTCCCAGAAATCAGCTTGGTAAGGTGTTCATGTGTTCCTGGACAGCCATTCTAGACCTGGTGGTTTTTTAAGAGCATAGCTCTTTCTTGCAGTCATTGACCAAGAGTGCCGTCTTTGGCCTGATGGGTGGAATGTTATTCATATTTTTCACATTTTCATAATTAATCCAGATACATATTATTACTATTTTTTTTTACGAAAATACAGTGTTTCTATGTCAAACAGTTTAGTTACATTTCAGTCTTCTGTGATGTATATAAAGTGTAATATTGGGATGCAAACTCAAAATGTAATACATTTCAACCCCATATCTGACATGGTACAGGTGTCGTCTTTTTTAAAGCCCATAAACATGTGTGTGAGGTGTATACTTTTGTTTCAAAGTAGATTAGTTCAAGACTACCAAGAACCACTCTGTGTGACCCTGATTTAGGAAGAGGAGGAAGAGTGGAATAGTGTTTTCTCAACTATAACACTTTCTGCTCACCCTGTTCCCAAGGCTGAGCTCTAGCAATCATCAATGTGATGCACTTCACTGAACCCCCCCTCTCTCTCTTCTCTTCCTCCTCCCTTCTCCTTTCTCACTCTCACCCTGTTCTTGAGGGGGAAAGAGTTTCCTGCTCAGAAAAAAAGCCTTGTCAACTCCAAAGGGCTGGTGGAGCCAGACAGAGGAAGTAGAGGGATGTTTGTTGGCTTTCTAGTATTAGAGACCATATAAACAGAATGAGACTGTAAAAATGCCACAGCTTTAATGGGCAGCCACAGGATGTGTGACCAAAACGCTAACTCCCCTACCCTATACCCTCTCCCCGCCCACACCCACCCACCCTCCCACCAGACCATCCTCCTCTTCAACCCTTACTGAGATGAACACATCAGAGACAAACGATGGGAGCTAAAACACAGATTAGACCAGACTAAGACAGTTGTTCCCTTCAATGTAAGACCATCCTTCACACTTCCTTTACAAGAATTATAAACTCTATTAGCAGAACCATGTGATTGTCTCCATTCACCCCCGGCCCACTACCACCCCAAGGCCCACATCTAATTAGGAATAATATATCCATTCATTGGGATTGTTATTATATATCATTCGAATCATATTACACCATGTATTAGATGTGGGCTGCTAATATACAGTGGTGGAAAAAGTTCCCAATTGTCATATTTGAGTAAAAGTAAAGATATCTTAATAGAAAATTACTAAAGTAAAAGTGAAGGTCACCCAGTAAAATACTACTTGAGTAAAAGTCTAAAAGTATTTGGTTTTAAATATACTTAAGTATTAAAAGTAAATGTAATTTCAAAAATGTACTTAAGTAATCAAAAGTAAAAGTACAAGTGTAAATCATTTCAAATTGCTTGTAAAGTGCATTCAGAAGGTATTCAGACCCCTTGACCTTATCCACATTTTGTTACATTACAGCCTTATTCTAAATTATTTTCCCCCTCGTCAATCTACACACAATACCCCATAATGACAAATCAAAAACAGGTTTCTCAGATTTTTAGCACCTTTGGCAGCGATTACAGCCTCAAGTCTCCTTGGGTATGACACTACAAGCTTGGCACACCTGTATTTGGAGACTTTCTCCCATTCTTCTCTGCAGATCCTCTCAAGCTCTGTCAGGTTGGATGGGGAGCGTCGCTGCACAGCTATTCAGGTCTCTCCAGAGATTTTTGATCAGGTTCAAGTCCGGGCTCTGGCTGTGCAACTCAAGGACATTTAGAGGCGTGTCCTGAATCCACTTCTGCTTTGTATTGGCTGAGTGCTTCGGGAAGTTGTCCTGTTGGACGGTGAACCTTCACCCCCAGTCTGAGGTCCTGGGCGCTCTGGAGCAGGTTTTCATCAAGGATCTCTCTGTACTTTGCTCCGTTCACCTATCCCTCGATCCTGACTAGTCTCCCAGTCCCTGTCACTGAAAAACATCCCCACAGCATAATGCTGCCACCACCATGCTTCACTATAGGGATGGTGCCAGGTTTCCCCCAGATGTGACGCTTGGCATTCAGGTCAAAGAGTTCAATCTTAGTTTCATCAGACCAGAGAATCTTGTTTATCATGGTCTGAGAGTCCTTTAGGTGGCTTTTGGCAAACTCCAAGCAGGCTGTCATGTGCCGTTTACTGAGGAGAGGCATCCGTCTTGCCAATATACCATAAAGGCCTGATTTGTGGAGTGCTGCAGAGCTGGTTGTCCTTCTGGAAGGTTCTCCCATCTCCACAGAGGAACTCCGGAGCTCTTTCAGAGTGACCATTGGGTTCTTGGTCACCTCCCTGACCAAGGCCCTTCTCCCCCGATTGCTCAGTTTGGCCGGACGGCCAGCGCTAGTAAAAGTCTTGGTAGTTCCAAACTTCTCCCATTTAAGAATGATGGAGGCCACTGTGTTCTTGGGGACCTTCAAAGCTGCAGAAATGTTCTGGTACCCTTCTCCAGATCCACACAATCCTGTCTCTGAGCTCTACGGACAGTTCCTTCGTCCTCGTGGCTTGGTTTTTGCTCTGATATGCACTGTCAACTGTGGGACTTTATATAGACAGGTGTGTGCCTTTCTTAATCATGTCCAATCAATTGAATTTACCACAGGTGGACTCCAATCAAGTTGTAGAAACATCTCAAGGATGATCAATGGAACCAGGATGCACCTGAGATCAATTTTGAGTTTAATAGCAAAGTTTTTTCTAAAAACATGTTTTTGCTTTGTCATTATGGGGTATTGTGTGTAGATTTATTCAGACATTGTTTTATTTCATCCATTTTAGAGTAAGGCTGTAACGTAACAAAATGTGTGAAAAAGGGGAATGGGTCTGAATACTGTCCACATGCACTGTATTAAACAAACCAGAAGGCACAATGTTCTTTTTTTCCTTTTTTTTACGGATAGCCAGGGGCACATTACAACACGCAGACATCATTTACAAACGAAGCATTTGTGTTTAGCGAGTCCTCCCGATCAGAGGCAGTAGGGATGACCAGGTTTGTTCTCTTGATAAGTGCTTAAATTGGACCATGTTCCTGTCCTGCTAACCATTCAAAATGTAACGAGTACTTTTGGGTGTCAGGAAAAATGTATTATTTTCTTTAGGAATGTAATGAAGTTAAAGTAAAAAATCTGAATAGTAAAGTACAGATGCCCAAAAACGACTTAAGTTGTACTTAAGTAGTACTTTTTACTTAAGTACTTTACACCACTGCTAATATATTAACTGGAATGACCTCCCAGACCAACAAATAGAGTCAAAACCAACAGTGTTGTCGTGTCTGGGTATAATAACTGTACAACCACCAGGGTGTTTGAAGTCCAGAATTGGGTCATCATCATGATGACTCACCGCTGAGTGACCCAGAATCTTCAGCGTTTCCCAGGGGCCAACAGTGGGCATGTTTCTCCAGTCCTCTCTGTAATTAGACAACAACACTCCCCTGGTATATAGAGCAACGAGAAACAGCCTGGTAACTCTCTATACTTCTCATCTCGCTCTCTCTCCTGCCCCACAGCCTCCTGGGTAGTTGTGCAGGAGACACTTGTTTGGTTAGAACAGTATAACAGGAAACTCAGTAATCTCCAATTACAACATGAATGAATCTGTGGAGCTGGTTATATGGTAATGATATGATGGCTTATCACAATATCATAGAGCACATGACATGTATGCAGAGCAGTGGGAGTACATGTACACACACACACACACACACACACACACACACACACACACACACACACACACACACACACACACACACACACACACACACACACACACACACACACACACACACACACACTTATTCAGTATCACACATGTACATGCACCCCCCCCTCCCTCTCTCTCATGCATAGCGTGAGTAGAGGGTGGTCCCTGGCGTTTTAACACAGCCAATCAGCCAGCCGGCACACTTCCTTAATGGGCTCAGTGGGGACGAGGCTGAGTGACAACGCTGGTCTTCCAGACCCCCAGACCCCCTGTCTTCCAGGCCCCGCAATCAACCTCCAGCTGGTAGTGAATAACAGAATAAGTGGCAGCAGACATGCTATACAGACAGAAAGATATAGAGGAATCCAGCCTTAATACACAGACAGGGGAAAATCACAGAGCTGCAGAAAACCCCCCAAAAAGATTTTCTGAGATGTTTAAATGGGTGTTTAAAAGGCCAGTTTACAGTTTTTAATAAAAATTGTGTCAATAGATGCAGTAAAGAGCATCTATCCCATCTGTAGTACGACCATAAGTCTATTATCTGCAAGTTCATTAATTCAGTATTATGGTGCCTGGGAGGGGGAAAGGGAAGGGTTGTGGTAGTCATGGCAACACAGTCATAATTTATCATAACCAAGTGGCTAATATGCCTATAAGCGCTGAGCGCACTCTGACCCCAACACTCTGGCAGAAACACTTAAAATTCAGCCAGTCTATTCTCCGGCTCTTAAACACATGTAATTACCTAATTCAACATGCATTAGAAACATTGTGTTTAAATAATCATCTTAGATAGAATTCGGATAACGTTTCAATTATATTATAATAGTGTTATCTCCCATGCAGTGTACATGACAATTTAACCATCCACTCAGCTTGGCAAGGCAGAACAGATGGGACTTTAACATTATGCACAACTCATACATGATATTATACATTATGACAGTTAAGCTTTTTCTTAAGTGGGGAGAAAAAAAAATCACATTCCATTTTTTGGATGAAAAATGACATTTTACTATGGCTTCCATTAAAAGCAATCCATTAAATGCCGAATGGTATGAACAGACAAATGCAAATGATCTATTAATGGTTTGCTACAGACTCACAAGGACAAGTTGTCAGTCAGTCAACAAGGAACCAACATTCCAGTGCTCTTTGTTCTGCATCTAGATGATGTTAGAGTTTAGAGAGCGGCAATCTAACATTCTCACCTTCAGCAGCATTAACTACAGCTTATTTCCTGTGACTGTGTGCTTGTCGGAGGAGGAGACAAGGTCTTGTGATTTCTAGGGGCTTCTAGGGGCCTAACTAACCCTGTTGAGGACATCTCGTGCCTCTCTTCCTCTCCTCTCTTCGTCTCTCGTCCAAGGCCCACAGACACACACACACACACACACACACACACACACACACACACACACACACACACACACACACACACACACACACACACACACACACACACACACACACACACACACACACACGCAAAGACCCAGGCCCAGGCCCACAGTCACAGAGACACACACACACACACAGACCCAGGCCCACAGTCACACACACACACACACACACACACACACACACACACACACACACACACACACACACACACAAACACACACACACACACACAACACACACACAAACACACACACACACACAAACACACACACACACACACACACACACGCAAAGACCCAGGCCCAGGCCCACAGTCACAGAGACACACACACACACAGACCCAGGCCCACAGTCACACACACACACACACACACACACACACAACACACACACACACACAGCTATTTGTTTTCATTTCCCCGCTGGTGATTTGGATTCCGTTCTGGTAGTTCTGATTATACTGTACATTTCTAACGTGTCTGGTGTCTGTAGCTTTCTCTGTGATCATAATGAGTTGTATTTCATGAATTAACCAATTAAAAAAACAATCATTTACTTTTACCTTTGACATCCGATAACAGCAACATGTTTGATGCTTTTGAATCATTGTGAATAAATGTATCCTGACTAATTTGTTGTTTCTTGAGAACAATGGAGATACGGTAATGAGCTCGATTTAATTAATATGTGAGAAGGACCAGAGGAGCATGGCTATTTTTATACATAGAGAGCATAACTATAAGTAAATGTAGGTTTCGTACAGTACAGCATTCGTTTTTTGAATCTTGTAGGATTATTTTGTGTATGTCAATGGGATGCCAGCAGACCTGGGATAACTATAGTTTTAACTATGCTTTGTGATTACTATTTTCCTGGGGGAACAAATCATTACTTTGGAGGTGACTACAAGTATTTGAAAACAGATCCCCCCAAAAATCTAACTTTTAAAACTATTTGAATACAATGTTTAAAAAAAATAAATCTATTTGAATACAAATCAACTCCTTTTTTGAAACTATTGGGTTGGCTGCCTTAAACTAATGGCAGTGCTGTATCTGTTACTGCAGTTTGAAATATAATGAATAGAGCACACACAATCTCTTGTGCTTAAGCGTATACTACTCCAATCTATCTGACAGTCATATTTGATCCAAACACTACATTTCTATCTCAACATTTTGTAAATGTCCATTGCCCCAGGTGTACATAATCAAGTCAAACCAAACCAAGTGATATTTAGTTTCCTTTGACATTTTATTACAGGTAGTATTCACACACGTTACATTAAACGGTTCCTGTACCTGTGTAATAAAACTGGAATTACTTTTTCAGCTAAATGTTTTGGTATTTTATTTGAATTGCATAGCAATGAGCAGATTTTTGGGGGGGCTTCTGTACGCAAGAGGAATAGTGAGTGACTGTTTCTTATTCCACTTATGTAATAAATCCATTATTATGTCATTATAAAGACATTTCCAAAGTCCTATGTAACAACTCCATTATTATGTCATTATAAAGACATTTCCAAAGTCCTATGTAACAACTCCATTATTATGTCATTATAAAGACATTTCCAAAGTCCTATGTAACAACTCCATTATTATGTCATTATAAAGACATTTCCAAAGTCCTATGTAACAACTCCATTATTATGTCATTATAAAGACATTTCCAAAGTCCTATGTAACAACTCCATTATTATGTCATTATAAAGACATTTCCAAAGTCCCATGTAGCAACTCCATTATTATGTCATTATAAAGACATTTCCAAAGTCCTATGTAACAACAATGTTGCTATTGTAATAATCACAAAGTTACTACACATGAATAAGAACTTGATGTCAACTGTTACTGTATTACCTTGTAATACTCATTATGAACATATATTTGTTAGTCATTTTGAAGCTGCAAAAGTGGTCCACTTTAATGTGGAGCTGATTCCATCTCCCTCATGTATTTAATTCCAGGCTATAGGCTAAATGAAGATGTATATCTAAGAGTCCTCCAACCATCTGCTTGATCATATATTTACACTAATTCAACTAATTGCTGTAGATTTTGGTTCTTTATTAAATACTTGGCAGCCAACAAAATACATTTTTTTCCTCTTTCAAATAACTTCAAATAATATTTGGTTTTCTGAGAGGTGTTCAAAATAGTTGCCTTTTAGTTACTCTATATAAACTCTATATAAACTATATTAGACGACCCTGTACTTGAGAAGTTGATATTCTCAAGTAAACTACAAAATAGAACTATTTTCTGCCCAGGTCTGGATGCCAGTGGAAAACAGAACTAAATTATTGTGTCTGTTGTTTTGTTCTTTGTCCAGCGAAATTCACAAACTTTGTTAGAATACTAGTTGACTTCTTTTGTCATGTAGCACTATGATGTCTATCTATGGGTGTGACATTTACTTACAGTACATCAGCATGTGACCAGAGAAACATGCTGAACAGAAACAGCCATGCAAAAAGCAGTTTCCAGGTTCTTATATTTAGCTCAGAGAAACCACAACGCCTCGTCTCTCAAACTGTCATCTCACGCGTAGCAGAGTGATGGTGACAGCTCTTCCTCCCAACACCCTTCATCTCTCCTTTCTCTGAATGTTGGCCAAGATACTCTGCAGTCGCTCTATCTCTTTCCTTCTCTCCATTTTTCTCGCTCTGCTCTCTCTTTCTCAGTTCTACAGAGCGAGGCTGTGTAGCTGCAGTTAGCCCTCCAATAGCCACATAACCTTTATCTAGAGACACGGTCCAAATTGAGCCGAGCGGATCTGCCCCCAAGGCAGCCTGTTGAAACAGACAACCCGACTCCTGAGGATCACCCTCCAGAGTCGTCCTCAGAACAACAGCAGTCTGAAGGAGCAGCAGAGGGGTTTGGAGATCAGCAATAAAAAGCTTTGTTCTTGACCCTGTTTGAACATTCCCTCTGAGGCCCAAAGCCTAGCAGAAGGCTGGACTGTCTACCTCAGGCACATGCTGAATGTCTGCACTGACTGCTCAATGACACAGACAGAACATGAGTGGACCTGGTCAGCCGTACGAAAAGTCAACAAGATCAGATACACGGAACAGTAATCCTTCCACGTGACTAACACACCAAGTAATTATGACTGATAACCCTACCAGCAGAGGCCTCAGAAGACAGAGACAATAGAGCTGTTGTTTATAAACTTGCTCTGTGTATGAGCGTAGAGAGGACGTTTGTTAGTCTGAAAGCCATTCCTGGAGAGGCATCACATTCGAGAAGATTCTGGAGAATCTACACATTAGATTAGAGTTCTAAAGGAGGACGGGCGATATCTGTAGAGGAATGCTCACCCAGAAGTCTCATGACTACCCCAGAGAACAACTGCTCTATGGCTCTTTATAGACCAACACAATGAGCCCTCTATTAGTAGTCTACCCAGCCATGTGGAGCCATCTAACCATGGCCTGGTTCATTAAAGCCATAAGGAACCTTTATCTTATAAGGGGAAACCAATGTTCTTTTCTCTTTGCTAATCCTGGGAGGAGATTTAGTAAGGAAGTCTGAACAATGATCTGAACAGCAATCAATATCTGACCCGCTGCTGCTGCGAGCTGGTTATCAGTCTGTATATATCACAGCTTTCAGTTTTCCATTAGAGGTTGAAGAGTGTAAGAAAATACCTGATGCCTGATTCCACACGCTGACTGACGGACTCTACCAGCTAAACGATGTTCAGTACCAGCCTGACCTGTCAAACCAAGTACGACCACTGTGTTTTTCTCCTCTTAAAAGAGACAGTAGAGAAAGGCCTCATGAAGCAGGAAGAAAATATCTGAACGTTTCCTCTTTGTTTTCTTCCTCCGGAGCGAGTCAGTCTCTCTCCGTAACGGCTCTGAGACTGGCAGCAGAACCGGTCAGACTGATCTTTGTTTTGTGTCTCTGACTCAAACGCAGTGATGACGAGGGGAGATACGAGGGGAGGATAGGGGTCAGGCCTGTCTGGTGCTGCTGCTGTGCATCTGACTACTGTAAGGCACGGCAGAATGGAAAACGCGTCAGATCACAGAGCTCTGGGAGTCACTTTAAAAGATAACATTGTACTAAGCACAAACTCAATGCGGAGCTTCAGTTAGGTCTAAACGTGCAGTTCTCATGTGTACTGGAGTGACTCAGACACAGGCCTATCTTTATGACAGGGTCTATGGGCGTCTATAACATGAGAAACATCTGCTTGCTCCATCAGGCCCTATGGTGCTTTCTCTGCCAGTGCACCCTGGGAAAGTCTCTTAAAGTCTCATGATTCTCAGACCTCTCTCTGTTTCTAGGCTGCTGTAATACTGGGGGGTAATACTGCTGTCAGGGGACTGACATAAAAAACAACACAGGGTGAACTGACCCGGGGATTGGATGTAGCCCTCTCCTCTATGTCAGTTCATAGACCCTATAGACCACTGTGTTATACAGCGCCGGGGAGAAGAAGGACCAGTCTGTGTAACCCTATGTTCTGAAGCTGACTATAACACGGGATCTGCCGGACTTGACACTGTGCTTGTGTGTCATACAACTGTATGCAACAACGTCCAACTCCACATCTCTTCTGTCTTTATGTGTCCACAGGCTGACTCTGGGGACTCTTTATAATAAAGGCACTTTCCAACGCGCTTGTCGGCCCCGTTTCCACCATACCACTGCTATAGCAGAAAGCAGGTCCACACACAGTCTTCCGCCATGAGGATGTCCTAGGGAGCTCTTTACACCGGTCAGATGATATTAGTCATCGTATTACATGACTGATATTCCAAGAAAAGAGCTCCCTGTTCTTCCCTGATATGGCTGAGTAGTTCTAGGGGGCCACTCAGTCCTCTGGCAATGGCCGGCCAGTGTGTGTTTCTATGACTGAAGCCATAGGGTGCTATATTTGACAAGCTGCTTCAATAGAGGACGTTTCTTGTGTGGAGTTGGGAGGTGATTTGCATTTGAAACAGTTCCCCTCCTGCCTCTCTGCCTCCGCAGCCCGGGGCTAATGTTCCCTTTCCGTCCAGACCAGGCCCTGCACCTGTGGATCACAGACAAACATGCACACACACACACACCTGCAGACACACGGTCAGCGTACAGCCGCAGGCTATAGTTGACCGCTCTGCTCGCTGGCTGGACTCTATAGGCTTAATGATCCTTGACTGGACATCTGTGGACCACAGGCTGGAATGGGAACGCTCCTCTTCACTGCTATACTAGCTCTGTTATGTAGGATACAAAATGGCTGCCGGCTCAGTCTTTCATAAATTCATGAGATTAAGTGCATTTGAAGAACTATGGAATTGCCAGAGTTCTACAGTATGTTATAGGGATCTGTTTCTACCCAATAAATGTCAGAGCCACATAATGAAATAAAATCAGGATAGAATCAATCAGCTGTGCTAAAAACGAAAGTCACATTTAAGAGTCTTGTTTTTGATCACACTACAGTACACATCTCTAAAAGGGGCGGCATCATTGACTAGACAAAAGCTTGGATGGCTCAGTCACTAGCCCTATTACTGAGAGGAAATCATACGCACAGAACAGACTTATCAGAGCCATTAAAACACAACCCCTCATGTTGGAGTGATACATGGAGGTGTTTGAATGGAAACACGTCTCGGCGTCGGGGTTTGTAATGTTCTCGCTGACGGTACTGTAATTCACTAGGCACCTTGCTGTGCCAGTTGTCACGGTGCCAGGTACACTGGTGCTCAGACTGGCAATCATGGCATTAGCCCTGCTCTTTATTCACCACCATACATCTCAAGAACTGCTGGGTTCAAACAGCATTTGTCTTCTTTCAAACTCTTTGGCTAATCTTGATTGAGCTGGCCTGGCACAATTGGGCCAATGGAATAGTCCCAGAAGTGTAAACCCAGCCCATCTGTCACTCAAGGCAGGCTCAAGAAAACGCTCAAAGAATAAAATAATAATACAATAAAACAAATCGTTTTTGAACCGAGGTGTGATCCATCTTCGCTGAGTAGCCAAAACATACCCTGCCTGCTAAGCCGGTGTGTACTCTCCGACCCTTTTAAGGAATCATTTTTCAAACCTCTCAACCTTTCTGCCCTCAGAGCAGAGAAGAATGTCCTGTGAACACCAAAGTAAGAGAAAACCCTGTGAATGGGATAAACTTTCCTTCTCAACGAGTTTGAGCATTTATTACTGTGGACTAGCTGTTTTAAACAATGTAAGCTTTAAAAAAGTGTACAAGATGTACATATGGGTGTCCTTTTTGTGGACAAATACTTTGCCCTATATAAAACAGCCCAGTCAATAGTGACTAAGGTAAGAAAGCAAGGTGGGTCTATTAGCTAGCTGTATGGCCTAATCATTGACCTACTACCTCTGTAATTCACTGGTATAAAACATGTAGTGTTCACAGAGCCATAAAACACACTATATACACTCCAAACCCAGAATAATGACTGTGTGCATATATAACAAACAGCTAGGCTCAGGGCATGTTGGGCTCACACGCTACATCGTGCCCTGTCACTGAAGTCTCAGCTTCAGCCTTCTAGACAGTCAATAGCGGAGTGCTTACACATGAGATAGCCATGTGTATGTGACAAATAAATTTGATTTGATTTGATTTGATTTTGATGTAATAGGTTGGTTGATTGATTCGCGGGGCCGACTGGGTCTGTGACGCACACAGAGAGTATAGAAAACTGAACTGTGAGGTCCGGACGCTACAGGACAACCACTGAGGTGCTTTAACCTGTTCGTCCTTTACATTCAACCGATGTCGCCATATGTATTTATCCTCTTGGCGGAGAGCCTCTCACCCACTCAGCCTCTCGTCCATTTAACGCAGGGAGACATCACGTCTTAAAAGCAAACAGCACGGGAGGGAATAAATGCCTCGTCAACGAGAACAATGTAAGGAGTTAATAGTGTATATACAACCGGAGCGTTACAGGGGTGGAGAAACACTGCACACCTTTAGTACACTGACCAGTGACATAACAACTAACGTCGCGGTGCGGGACCGGAGGTCATGGTGTATTGTTCAGAACTGTAGATTGGCGTGCTGTGCCTTGAACATGAGGGACTGCTTGGACAGGGCTTCCTGGTAGAACATGTTCATTTCCTATCTCAAATGGGACTCGCTTGGATAAGCAAGGGATAACTACCAATCTAAAAAAAGAACACATTGTATTTCCTCTAGGCAGATGCATTTTTTAAACGATTAACAAGACTAAGCTGGAAAATGTTAAAAGGAGACACCAGTCGTTATTCTCACTTACAAAATCTCCGATTTGTTTTCTCATTAATCCAAAGGAAACAGTGTAATGGTTCTATTTCTGAAACTTCCATGTCTCACCAAGCCTTCATCTTTGGAGTCCTGCTGTATGTCCACCTATTAACTTACACTGATCTTGTCTTCATGGTAACAGAAACACCAACCGGTCGACTGGGAGGTAAAGAAACACTCTAGAGCCACACATGACAGCCACCGCCTGTTGAACAGATACACGCTCACAGGGCAAATCCTATTTGCCCTCTTATTCACCCTGTCTTCAGAAGCCAAGCCTGGGGATTATAGAGACCTGAATGATCCAGTCATCATGGCTATAGCTAGAATATTTGGAGATGCATAGTTGAGTTTTCTTCCTTGAGGCGTCATGGATGGGAGACCCATAGAAATGGGGAGAGCATTATTTCAGACCCAAATGAGGGGCTCAGATATCAGCTTACGCTTCCTGCTCCAGGCCTCTGGTCAGCCACCCCCTCCCCCATAAGCCCAAATCAGCCCCCTCTCTAAAGCCCCCTCCGCTAAGGTCAAAGGTCAGCAATCCCTCTTTCTGCCCAACAACCTCAACAAATAAAGTTACAGTTGCTAAATGTTCATATTTTCAACAGGAAGAAGTTTGTTGTGTGGTGATTGTGATCGGAGTGCAACAGGCTAACTGAAACATGTTGTCCAACCATAACATAGGTTTTCTGATGTTAATATCTCCCCTGCTGCCTATCAGTTGAAATCAGAAGGCCTGTTTCATTTGCATTCCCTGCTGTTCGGTCTGCAACACACACCAAAGGAACTGAATGGGGGTGTGGCAGAAGGAATGGGGGTGTGGCAGCAGGAATGGGGGTGTGTCAGCAGGACAATACTCTCCAGACTGAATTTATCTCCATATGTCAAAAATGCGCCCGGGGAAAGATTTTGGCACGTTGACAACAGACACCTTAATGCCGGGGTTACACTAGCCATTAACTAGTACACACGGCATCTCACCTCTGAAAAGTAGGATCAATATCACCATTCAACATTATCCAGGCTATCTGTGAAAACAACAAGGCAGATTCAATTCCCTCAAAGATCAAACAAGAAAACGATCAATAGAATGTATACATAGACATGAAAGACAAATGGGATTTACTTCAGAAAGAACAATTAGTATCAAAAAGAAGCAATGACACAGATTTCCTATGATTGACAGGAGGACCAGAGTGGCTGGGCCCTCCCACTGATGTTCCAGTCAAATCAACCTGAAATTGAATAATCCTGGCAAATGAATGGGTGGAAAGGTCACAATTTGATGCTGAGGGCGATTGCATACGTTTAATTAGAATAGGAGGAGTAAAAGACTGAACAATAGGAGGGATTGAGAGAGAGAGAGAGAGAGAGAGAGAGAGAGAGAGTAGGAGGGCTTTGTTTGTAGACTTACATCAGTCTTTCATGTTAGAAGGTAACTGAGGACAAAAACATCATTTCAATTCAATATCCAGTAAAGGATATTGAATAGAAATCCATGAATGCTTTCAAATGATTTCTACCCACCATTAAACCAACAGCTACAAATGACTGTCACAACATGGAGATTCTTAAACATAATTCAAGTACCAGGCTTGTATCACTTTATATATAATATAACTTGTTCTTATCTATTACATGAGTATATTCACTGCCGGGACAAAGGATATAGCATGCCTGCCAGTCTCTGTTATTGGGTGGTGTTCAGCTCCACACCTCACCTGAAATCACAGTGACAGCCTGAGCTCATATTGAAATGCAGACACTCAACCAAAACAGAGAGAAATGGGAATAACTGAATACATAATATAACTGACAACAGTGTTGATTTGTTTTGTTGCGTATATCCAAAAATCTCCAACGTTGGCTCTTCTGTGAGGACAGTGAATCTGACAAGGTGCTAATTGCAATTTTGAAGACAGAAATAGTTTGAGATGATTCATTTACCACCATTTATCATTCCAAATGATTTCTAACAAAAAATGGTAACGCTTGGGAGACTGGTGGTGTAAGGTTAGTCTCTCCCACCTGAGGAGACAAGAGCCAACAGCACAGGTGTGAGGATGATCGGGATGGTTCTGACAGGGAGTAACCCACTCTCCTGAGGTAACCTAAACGCCTTTCAAAGAGGTGTTGATTAAAAAACATTTTATTCTAGAGAGCTGCTGCCTTCACTAGTCAGGTTCGCTTCCCAAGATGCATGGCTGGTCAAGGAAGTAGCTTGTGACTAAATGTCCCGCCCTTTGTTATGTAGGACACATCTACTGCAGAGTGCAACTTTCCCTAGGGATAGTCATCATGCAGGATCTTAATTTGATCACCATGTTGTTGCAGGAAATAAGAACTTGTAGTGTATTCAAGGTTTATAAGTCTTCCAACATTTGTAATTTCCACTTTAAAATGTCAGACTTGGGGCCTCCCGGGTGGCGCAGTGGTCTAGGGCACTGCATCGCAGCGCTAGCTGTGCCACCAGAGACTCTGGGCCGGCCACGACTGGGAGGTCCGTGGGGCGACGCACAATTGGTCTAGAATCATCTGGGTTAGGGAGGGTTTGGCCGGTAGGGTTATCCTTGTCTCATCGCACACTAGCGACCCTTGTCGCGGGCTGGGTGCAGTGCACGCTAACCAGGTCGCCAGGTGCACGGTGTTTCCTCCAACACACTGGTGCGGCTGGCTTCCGGGTTGAATGTGCGCTGTGTTAAGAAGCAGTGTGGCTTGGTTGGGTTGTGTTTCGGAGGACGCATGACTTTCGACCTTCGTCTCTCCCGAGCCCGTACGGGAGTTGTAGCGATGAGACAAGATAGTAACTAACTACTAACTAACAATTGGATACCACGAAATTGGGGAGAAAAGGGGGTAAAAAAAAAATATATAATAATAAAAATGTCGGACTTGATTTGCCCTCACTTAAAACGTATCAACACCTACAAGATAGTTCATAAATTATAATCCACACAATATTTCATATTTCCTGTTACTGCAGGATTCTTTTCCTACTGTGAGGAAGTGGTTAAATTAAGACCCTGCATCTGTAGCTCCTTGCATATTCTCTCTCTGTCTCTCTCTCTCCTGTTTACTTAAGGCTGTTTCCCCACAGCGTGGCCTGTCTGAGGGGAACGGTGGCATGCTCTGTGGCTGGCTGTCCTCTGCCATGTGGATCTCATTACATTACCATCTCCTTCACTGTCCAGCTCCATGCAAAGAATCATGGCCGTCTGGTATCATCTACATATAGTGGCTAGACAAATGACCAACTGACCTGCTAGAGATGACTACTTCTACAGGCTGCATGTACTGCCTGTCTGGAGAAAAGGTTCTGGCTGCAAGATACATAGAAACCCATTTTCTGTGATGAAGCTAGTTACACCGATGGGCCTCATTATAAAGTCATTGCTCACAGTTTCTCTCGACTATAGATCCTGCCTGTTTGTCTGTCTGTATCTCTGTCTGCCTGCCTGTACCTGCCTGTGCTTGCCTGCCTCTCTACTCGCCTGCCTGTCTGTCTCCCTTTCTGCCTGCATGGCACTGCCAATTTCTCTCTGTGCGTGTGAGTCCTGCCTCTGTGTTCTTTGAAGATCAACAGCATGCTTCTTTGGGCTTAAAGAGTGTTTCAACCATGCGGAAAGGAAACAGGTGGTACGTGTTACCGTGGTTACTTCCCCCTCATGACAGGTTGTGTGGTTCCATATGGTTCTGACGGGCGTTTGGACAAGAGACAACAAGTCAACTTCAACTGCTTGAAGAGCGGTTCCCCCAGTGTATTCTAATGTACTCTGAATAAACCTGTCTTTGTTACAGAAGTCCAGGGTTATTCGTTGTGTATTGAATAGACTTTCCATTCTCTTGCTGTTTCTATAGAAACTCTGCATTCTGGTGCAAAGTTATTCTCTTCATTACAAAGGACAAGATGCTTCTGAGAACCTCTCCACCTCCACCTCCACATGTAACAGTGTAACATCTTCCCCAGCGGACTCCCCCTGAAACACAATCACATAAACAAAGGCCAGTCTTCTTACTGACGTAGGATAAGTGCTTATTAGAGGAGACAAGCTGATTGGTGATTGTGTTGCAGTGTCTGGCTGCTAGCAGAACAAATTGCCCACAAGGGCTGAAAAACAACTCTTGACTTTATGATGAGAGGAACAAACTGAGACATGGGAGCAGATTAAGGCAGAGTAGACATGATTACTGGGCTATTGTTGTGGAATATCCTATCAGTCTGTTTCCTGCTGCTGCTGCCTGCTAAATACAGACCATAATAATCCCCATGTGATGCTGGAGGCTGGGAGGGTTGTGTGTGTGTGTGTGGGGGGGGTGTTGCCTGGGTTAAGGGGGAGATGGAGATGGAGTGGAAGGGGGCTGCCTGAGGCGAGACAGGATGTGGGGGTTAATTAAAACTACCTGTGTCTGATAAACAAAGGTTACAATGCCCTCGTCTAAGGTTACAGGAGATTTGTTTCAGGGGGTACTGACGTGTGTGAAATGTGTTAAAAGTCAGACTCCCTATAAGAGAAGAGTCTTGAGAATTTGTCCCTTAGTAATCTATTGTCCCTGAGTAATCTATTGTCCCTGAGTGATCTACTGTTCCTGAATGATCTATTGTCCCTGAGTAATCTATTGTCCCTGAGTAATCTATTGTCCCTGAGTAATCTATTGTCCCTGAGTGATCTACTGTTCCTGAATGATCTATTGCCCCTGAGTAATCTATTGTCCCTGAGTAATCTATTGTCCCTGAGTAATCTATTGTCCCTGAGTAATCTATTGTCCCTGAGTGATCTATTGTCCCTGAGTTATCTATTGTCCCTGAGTAATCTATTGTCCCTGAGTTATCTATTGTCCCTGAGTAATCTATTGTCCCTGAGTTATCTATTGTCCCTGAGTAATCTATTGTCCCTGAGTGATCTATTGTCCCTGAGTTATCTATTGTCCCTGAGTTATCTATTGTCCCTGAGTAATCTATTGTCCCTGAGTAATCTATTGTCCCTGAGTTATCTATTGTCCCTGAGTGATCTATTGTCCCTGAGTTATCTATTGTCCCTGAGTTATCTATTGTCCCTGAGTAATCTATTGTCCCTGAGTGATCTATTGTCCCTGAGTAATCTATTGTCCCTGAGTGATCTACTGCTCCTGAGTGATCTATTGTCCCTGAGTGATCTATTGTCCCTGAGTGATCTATTGTCCCTGAGTTATCTATTGTCCCTGAGTAATCTATTGTCCCTGAGTAATCTATTGTCCCTGAGTTATCTATTGTCCCTGAGTGATCTATTGTCCCTGAGTTATCTATTGTCCCTGAGTTATCTATTGTCCCTGAGTAATCTATTGTCCCTGAGTGATCTATTGTCCCTGAGTAATCTATTGTCCCTGAGTGATCTACTGTTCCTGAGTGATCTATTGTCCCTGAGTGATCTATTGTCCCTGAGTAATCTATTGTCCCTGAGTAATCTATTGTCCCTGAGTAATCTATTGTCCCTGAGTGATCTACTGTTCCTGAATGATCTATTGTCCCTGAGTAATCTATTGTCCCTGAGTAATCTATTGTCCCTGAGTGATCTATTGTCCCTGAGTGATCTATTGTCCCTGAGTGATCTATTGTCCCTGAGTGATCTATTGTCCCTGAGTTATCTATTGTCCCTGAGTAATCTATTGTCCCTGAGTTATCTATTGTCCTGAGTAATCTATTGTTCCTGAGTTATCTATTGTCCCTGAGTAATCTATTGTCCCTGAGTGATCTATTGTCCCTGAGTTAACTATTGTCCCTGAGTGATCTATTGTCCCTGAGTTATCTATTGTCCCTGAGTTATCTATTGTCCCTGAGTAATCTATTGTTCCTGAGTTATCTATTGTCCCTGAGTAATCTATTGTCCCTGAGTGATCTATTGTTCCTGAGTTATCTATTGTCCCTGAGTAATCTATTGTCCCTGGGTTATCTATTGTCCCTGAGTTATCTATTGTCCCTGAGTAATCTATTGTTCCTGAGTTATCTATTGTCCCTGAGTAATCTATTGTCTCTGAGTAATATATTGTCCCTGAGTGATGCCACGGCCTTGTTTACCTCTTTATTTGTGATACATATGCTCATACACCATACATGCACGAGTAAACACACCAACAAGCTTTCACAACACCCCCCAGGTGGTGAAAAACCTACCCTTTGCCAGAACAGTCTGCGGTGGAAGACAGGCCCAGACTAAACAGTGTTGATGGATGAGATTCTAAAGCCCCTGTTGGTTCTATGTCTGCCTGGTCTAAACCATTAACACTGTATATACCTCCTATACACGGTTAATACTGTATATACCTCCTCTATACCATTAATACTGTATATACCTCCTCTATACCATTAATACTGTATATACCTCCTCTACACGGTTAATACTGTATATACCTCTTCTACACCATTAATACTGTATATACCTCCTCTATACCATTAACACTGTATATACCTCCTCTATTGTCACCATTAATACTGTATATACCTCCTATGAGTTAATCTATTGTCCTCTATACCATTAATACTGTATATGTCCTCTATACCATTAATACTGTATATACCTCCTCTATACCATTAACACTGTATATACCTCCTCTACACTGGTTAATACTGTATATACCTCCCTATACCATTAACACTGTATATACGTCCTCTATACCATTAACACTGTATATACCTCCTCTATACCATTAACACTGTATATACCTCCTCTACACCATTAATACTGTATATACCTCCTCTATACCATTAACACTGTATATACCTCCTCTATACCATTAACACTGTATATACCTCCTCTACACCATTAACACTGTATGTACCTCCTCTACACGGTTAATACTGTCTATACCTCCTCTATACCATTAATACTGTATATACCTCCTCTATACCATTAACACTGTATATACCTCCTATACACGGTTAATACTGTATATACCTCCTCTATACCATTAATACTGTATATACCTCCTCTATACCATTAATACTGTATATACCTCCTCTACACGGTTAATACTGTATATACCTCCTCTACACCATTAATACTGTATATACCTCCTCTATACCATTAACACTGTATATACCTCCTCTACACCATTAATACTGTATATACCTCCTCTATACCATTAACACTGTATATACCTCCTCTATACCATTAACACTGTATATACCTCCTCTACACCATTAATACAGTATATACCTCCTCTATACCATTAACACTGTATATACCTCCTCTATACCATTAACACTGTATATACCTCCTCTACACCATTAATACTGTATATACCTCCTCTATACCATTAACACTGTATATACCTCCTCTATACCATTAACACTGTATATACCTCCTCTATACCATTAACACTGTATATACCTCCTCTATACCATTAATACTGTATATACCTCCTCTACACCATTAACACTGTATGTACCTCCTCTACACGGTTAATACTGTCTATACCTCCTCTATACCATTAATACTGTATATACCTCCTCTATACCATTAACACTGTATATACCTCCTCTACACCATTAACACTGTATGTACCTCCTCTATACCATTAACACTGTATGTACCTCCTCTATACCATTAACACTGTATATACCTCCTCTACACGGTTAATACTGTATATACCTCCTCTATACCATTAATACTGTATATACCTCCTCTATACCATTAACACTGTATATACCTCCTCTACACCATTAACACTGTATGTACCTCCTCTACACGGTTAATACTGTATATACCTCCTCTATACCATTAACACTGTATATACCTCCTCTACACGGTTAATACTGTATATACCTCCTCTCCACGATTAACACTGTATGTACCTCCTCTACATGGTTAACACTGTATGTACCTCCTCTACACGGTTAATACTGTATATACCTCCTCTATACCATTAACACTGTATGTACCTCCTCTACATGGTTAACACTGTATGTACCTCCTCTACACGGTTAACACTGTATATACCTCCTCTATACCATTAACACTGTATGTACCTCCTCTATACCATTAACACTGTATATACCTCCTCTACACGGTTAATACTGTATATACCTCCTCTCCACGATTAACACTGTATGTACCTCCTCTACATGGTTAACACTGTATGTACCTCCTCTACACGGTTAATACTGTATATACCTCCTCTATACCATTAACACTGTATGTACCTCCTCTACATGGTTAACACTGTATGTACCTCCTCTACACCATTAACACTGTATATACCTCCTCTATACCATTAACACTGTATGTACCTCCTCTATACCATTAACACTGTATGTACCTCCTCTACATGGTTAACACTGTATATACCTCCTCTATACCATTAACACTGTATATACCTCCTCTCCACCATTAACACTGTATATACCTCCTCTATACCATTAACACTGTATGTACCTCCTCTACATGGTTAACACTGTATGTACCTCCTCTACACCATTAACACTGTATATACCTCCTCTATACCATTAACACTGTATGTACCTCCTCTATACCATTAACACTGTATGTACCTCCTCTACATGGTTAATACTGTATATACCTCCTCTATACCATTAACACTGTATATACCTCCTCATTAACACTGTATATACCTACTACATGGTTAACACTGTATGTACCTCCTCTACACGGTTAATACTGTATATACCTCCTCTATACCATTAACACTGTATGTACCTCTCTATACGGTTAATACTGTATATACCTCCTCTATACCATTAACACTGTATATACCTCCTCTCCACCATTAATACTGTATATACCTCCTCTATACCATTAACACTGTATGTACCTCCTCTACATGGTTAACACTGTATATACCTCCTCTACACCATTAATACTGTATATACCTCCTCTATACCATTAACACTGTATATACCTCCTCTATACCATTAACACTGTATGTACCTCCGCTACATGGTTAATACTGTATATACCTCCTCTATACGGTTAATACTGTATATACCTCCTCTACACGGTTAACACTGTATATACCTCCTCTACATGG
Organism: Oncorhynchus keta; assembly: GCF_023373465.1. Taxonomy (NCBI): domain Eukaryota; kingdom Metazoa; phylum Chordata; class Actinopteri; order Salmoniformes; family Salmonidae; genus Oncorhynchus; species Oncorhynchus keta. Next base: position 31,771,216 of record NC_068439.1, read on the forward strand.
TTAACACTGTATGTACCTCCTCTACACGGTTAATACTGTATATACCTCCTCTATACCATTAACACTGTATGTACCTCCTCTATACCATTAACACTGTATATACCTCCTCTATACCATTAACACTGTATATACCTCCTCTCCACGGTTAATACTGTCTATACCTCCTCTACACGGTTAATACTGTATGTACCTCCTCTATACCATTAACACTGTATATACCTCCTCTACACCATTAACAATGTATGTACCTCCTCTACACGGTTAATACTGTATATACCTCCTCTATACCATTAACACTGTATGTACCTCCTCTATACCATTAACACTGTATATACCTCCTCTATACCATTAACACTGTATATACCTCCTCTATACCATTAACACTGTATGTACCTCCTCTATACCATTAACACTGTATATACCTCCTCTACACGGTTAATACTGTATATACCTCCTCTATACCATTAACACTGTATATACCTCCTCTATACCATTAACACTGTATATACCTCCTCTATACCATTAACACTGTATGTACCTCCTCTACACCATTAACACTGTATATACCTCCTCTCCACCATTAACACTGTATATACCTCCTCTACACCATTAACAATGTAGGTACCTCCTCTACACGGTTAATACTGTATATACCTCCTCTCCACCATTAACACTGTATATACCTCCTCTACACGGTTAATACTGTATATACCTCCTCTATACCATTAACACTGTATATACCTCCTCTATACCATTAACACTGTATATACCTCCTCTACACGGTTAATACTGTATATACCTCCTCTATACCATTAACACTGTATATACCTCCTCTATACCATTAACACTGTATATACCTCCTCTATACCATTAACACTGTATGTACCTCCTCTACACCATTAACACTGTATATACCTCCTCTCCACCATTAATACTGTATATACCTCCTCTATACCATTAACACTGTATATACCTCCTCTACACGGTTAATACTGTATATACCCCCTCTATACCATTAATACTGTATATACCTCCTCTATACCATTAACACTGTATATACCTCCTCTATACCATTAACACTGTATATACCTCCTCTCCACCATTAACACTGTATGTACCTGCTCTACACCATTAACACTGTATATACCTCCTCTATACCATTAACACTGTATATACCTCCTCTATACCATTAACACTGTATGTACCTCGATACCATTAACACTGTATGTACCTCCTCGATACCATTAACACTGTATATACCTCCTCTATACCATTAACACTGTATGTACCTCCTCTATACCATTAACACTGTATATACCTCCTCTACACCATTAACACTGTATGTACCTCCTCTACACGGTTAATACTGTATATACCTCCTCTATACCATTAACACTGTATGTACCTCCTCTACATGGTTAACACTGTATGTACCTCCTCTACACGGTTAACAATGTATATACCTCCTCTATACCATTAACACTGTATGTACCTCCTCTATACCATTAACACTGTATGTACCTCCTCTATACCATTAACACTGTATGTACCTCCTCGATACCATTAACACTGTATGTACCTCCTCGATACCATTAACACTGTATGTACCTCCTCTACATGGTTAACACTGTATGTACCTCCTCTACACGGTTAACACTGTATATACCTCCTCTATACCATTAACACTGTATGTACCTCCTCTATACCATTAACACTGTATGTACCTCCTCGATACCATTAACACTGTATGTACCTCCTCGATACCATTAACACTGTATATACCTCCTCTACACCATTAACACTGTATATACCTCCTCTATACCATTAACACTGTATGTACCTCCTCTATACCATTAACACTGTATGTACCTCCTCTACACGGTTAATACTGTATATACCTCCTCTACACCATTAATACTGTATATACCTCCTCTATACCATTAACACTGTATATACCTCCTCTACACCATTAATACTGTATATACCTCCTCTACACGGTTAATACTGTATATACCTCCTCTACACCATTAATACTGTATATACCTCCTCTATATGGTTAACACTGTATATACCTCCTCTACACCATTAATACTGTATATACCTCCTCTACACGGTTAATACTGTATATACCTCCTCTATACCATTAACACTGTATATACCTCCTCTCCACCATTAACACTGCATATACCTCCTCTATACCATTAACACTGTATGTACCTCCTCTATACCATTAACATTGTATGTACCTCCTCTATACCATTAACACTGTATGTACCTCCTCTATACCATTAACACTGTATGTACCTCCTCTATACCATTAACACTGTATATACCTCCTCTACACGGTTAATACTATACTCCTTATACCATTAACACTGTATATACCTCCTCTACATGGTTAACACTGTATATACCTCCTCTATACCATTAACACTGTATATACCTCCTCTCCACCATTAACACTGTATATACCTCCTCTATACCATGGTAACACTGTATGTACCTCCTCTATACCATTAACACTGTATATACCTCCTCTATACCATTAACACTGTATGTACCTCCTCTATACCATTAACACTGTATGTACCTCCTCTACACGGTTAATACTGTATATACCTCCTCTATACCATTAACACTGTATATACCTCCTCTCCACCATTAACACTGTATATACCTCCTCTACATGGTTAACACTGTATGTACCTCCTCTACACGGTTAATACTGTATATACCTCCTCTATACCATTAACACTGTATGTACCTCCTCTATACCATTAACACTGTATATACCTCCTCTATACCATTAACACTGTATGTACCTCCTCTCCACCATTAACACTGTATATACCTCCTCTATACCATTAACACTGTATGTACCTCCTCTACATGGTTAACACTGTATGTACCTCCTCTACACCATTAACACTGTATATACCTCCTCTATACCATTAACACTGTATGTACCTCCTCTATACCATTAACACTGTATGTACCTCCGCTACATGGTTAACACTGTATATACCTCCTCTATACCATTAACACTGTATATACCTCCTCTCCACCATTAACACTGTATATACCTCCTCTACATGGTTAACACTGTATGTACCTCCTCTACACGGTTAATACTGTATATACCTCCTCTATACCATTAACACTGTATGTACCTCCTCTATACCATTAACACTGTATATACCTCCTCTATACCATTAACACTGTATATACCTCCTCTCCACGGTTAATACTGTCTATACCTCCTCTACACTGTTAATACTGTATGTACCTCCTCTATACCATTAACACTGTATATACCTCCTCTACACCATTAACAATGTATGTACCTCCTCTACACGGTTAATACTGTATATACCTCCTCTATACCATTAACACTGTATGTACCTCCTCTATACCATTAACACTGTATATACACTACCTCCTCTATACCATTAACACTGTATATACCTCCTCTATACCATTAACACTGTATATACCTCCTCTATACCATTAACACTGTATATACCTCCTCTACACGGTTAATACTGTATATACCTCCTCTATACCATTAACACTGTATATACCTCCTCTATACCATTAACACATTAACACTGTATGTACCTCCTCTACACCATTAACACTGTATATACCTCCTCTACCATTAACACTGTATATACCTCCTCTACACCATTAACAATGTAGGTACCTCCTCTACACGGTTAATACTGTATATACCTCCTCTCCACCATTAACACTGTATATACCTCCTCTACACGGTTAATACTGTATATACCTCCTCTATACCATTAACACTGTATGTACCTCCTCTATACCATTAACACTGTATATACCTCCTCTACACGGTTAATACTGTATATACCTCCTCTATACCATTAACACTGTATATACCTCCTCTACCATGGTTAACACTGTATATACCTCCTCTATACCATTAACACTGTATGTACCTCCTCTACACCATTAACACTGTATATACCTCCTCTCTACACCATTAATACTGTATATACCTCCTCTATACCATTAACACTGTATATACCTCCTCTACATGGTTAATACTGTATATACCTCCTCTATACCATTAATACTGTATATACCTCCTCTATACCATTAACACTGTATATACCTCTCTACCATTAACACTGGTTACCATTAACACTGTATATACCTCCTCTATACCATTAACACTGTATATACCTCCTCTCCACCATTAACACTGTATGTACCTGCTCTACACCATTAACACTGTATATACCTCCTCTATACCATTAACACTGTATATACCTCCTCTATACCATTAACACTGTATGTACCTCCTCTATACCATTAACACTGTATATACCTCCTCTACACCATTAACACTGTATGTACCTCCTCTACACGGTTAATACTGTATATACCTCCTCTATACCATTAACACTGTATGTACCTCCTCTACATGGTTAACACTGTATATACCTCCTCTATACGGTTAACAATGTATATACTCCTATACCATTAACTATACTGTATGTACCTCCTCTATACCATTAATACTGTATATACCTCCTCTATACCATTAATACTGTATGTACCTCCTCGATACCATTAACACTGTATATACCTCCTCGATACCTACACTGTTAACCTCCTCTACATGGTTAACACTGTATGTACCTCCTCTACACCATTAACACTGTATATACCTCCTCTATACCATTAACACTGTATATACCTCCTCTATACCATTAACACTGTATATACCTCCTCTATACCATTAACACTGTATATACCTCCTCTATACCATTAACACTGTATATACCTCCTCTACACCATTAACACTGTATATACCTCCTCTATACCATTAACACTGTATGTACCTCCTCTATACCATTAACACTGTATGTACCTCCTCTACACGGTTAATACTGTATATACCTCCTCTACACCATTAATACTGTATATACCTCCTCTATACCATTAACACTGTATATACCTCCTCTACACCATTAATACTGTATATACCTCCTCTACACGGTTAATACTGTATATACCTCCTCTACACCATTAATACTGTATATACCTCCTCTATACCATTAACACTGTATATACCTCCTCTACACCATTAATACTGTATATACCTCCTCTACACGGTTAATACTGTATATACCTCCTCTATACCATTAACACTGTATATACCTCCTCTCCACCATTAACACTGCATATACCTCCTCTATACCATTAACACTGTATGTACCTCCTCTATACCATTAACATTGTATGTACCTCCTCTATACCATTAACACTGTATGTACCTCCTCTATACCATTAACACTGTATGTACCTCCTCTATACCATTAACACTGTATATACCTCCTCTACACGGTTAATACTGTATATACCTCCTCTATACCATTAACACTGTATGTACCTCCTCTATACCATTAACACTGTATATACCTCCTCTATACCATTAACACTGTATATACCTCCTCTCCACCATTAACACTGTATATACCTCCTCTATACCATTAACACTGTATGTACCTCCTCTATACCATTAACACTGTATATACCTCCTCTATACCATTAACACTGTATATACCTCCTCTATACTGGTTAATACTGTATATACCTACCTCCTCTACCATGGTTAACACTGTATATACCTCCTCTATACCATTAACACTGTATGTACCTCTATACATGGTTAACACTGTATATACCTCCTCTATACCATTAACACTGTATGTACCTCCTCTATACCATTAACACTGTATGTACCTCCTCTACACCATTAACAATGTATGTACCTCCTCTACACGGTTAATACTGTATATACCTCCTCTATACCATTAACACTGTATGTACCTCCTCTATACCATTAACACTGTATATACCTCCTCTATACCATTAACACTGTATATACCTCCTCTCCACCATTAACACTGTATGTACCTCCTCTACACGGTTAATACTGTATATACCTCCTCTATACCATTAATACTGTATATACCTCCTCTCCACCATTAACACTGTATATACCTCCTCTACACGGTTAATACTGTATATACCTCCTCTATACCATTAATACTGTATATACCTCCTCTACCATGGTTAATACTGTATATACCTCCTCTATACCATTAACACTGTATATACCTCCTCTATACCATTAACACTGTATGTACCTCCTCTATACCATGAAAACTGTATATACCTCCTCTATACCATTAATACTGTATATACCTCCTCTATACCATTAACACTGTATATACCTCCTCTACACCATTAATACTGTATATACCTCCTCTATACCATTAACACTGTATATACCTCCTCTATACCATTAACACTGTATGTACCTCCTCTATACCATTAACACTGTATATACCTCCTCTACACGGTTAATACTGTATATACTTCCTCTACACGGTTAATACCGTATATACCTCCTCTACACCATTAACACTGTATGTACCTCCTCTACACGGTTAATACTGTATATACCTCCTCTACACGGTTAATACTGTATATACCTCCTCTACACGGTTAACACTGTATATACCTCCTCTACATGGTTAACACTGTATGTACCTCCTCTACACGGTTAATACTGTATATACCTCCTCTATACCATTAACACTGTATGTACCTCCTCTATACCATTAACACTGTATATACCTCCTCTACATGGTTAATACTGTATATATACACGGTTAATACTGTCTATACCTCCTCATGGTTAATACTGTATATACCTCCTCTATACCATTAACACTGTATATACCTCCTCTACATGGTTAACACTGTATATACCTCCTCTACACGGTTAATACTGTATATACCTCCTCTATACCATGGTTAACACTGTATATACCTCCTCTATACCATTAACACTGTATATACCTCCTCTATACCATTAACACTGTATATACCTCCTCTACACCATTAACACTGTATATACCTCCTCTATACCATTAACACTGTATATACCTCCTCTACATGGTTAATACTGTATATACCTCCTCTATACCATTAACACTGTATATACCTCCTCTACATGTTAATACTGTATATACCTCCTCTATACCATTAACACTGTATACCTCCTCTACACCATTAACACTGTATATACCTCCTCTCCACCATTAACACTGTATATACCTCCTCTACACCATTAACACTGTAGGTACCTCCTCTACATGGTTAATACTGTATATACCTCCTCTACCATTAACACTGTATATACCTCTCTTACACATGGTTAATACTGTATATACCTCCTCTATACCATTAACACTGTATGTACCTCCTCTACACGGTTAATACTGTATATACCTCCTCTATACCATTAACACTGTATATACCTCCTCTACCATTAACACTGTATATACCTCCTCTACATGGTTAATACTGTATATACCTCCTCTACATGGTTAATACTGTATATACCTCCTCTATACCATTAACACTGTATATACCTCCTCTCCACCATTAACACTGTATATACCTCCTCTACCGGTTAACACTGTATATACCTCCTCTATACCATTAACACTGTATATACCTCCTCTACACCATTAATACTGTATATACCTCCTCTACACCATTAACACTGTATATACCTCCTCTACACCATTAATACTGTATATACCTCCTCTACACCATTAACACTGTATGTACCTCCTCTATACCATTAACACTGTATATACCTCCTCTACATGGTTAATACTGTATATACCTCCTCTACATGGTTAATACTGTATATACCTCCTCTACATGGTTAATACTGTATATACCTCCTCTACATGGTTAACACTGTATATACCTCCTCTACATGGTTAATGTATGTAACTCCTCTACATGGTTAATACTGTATATACCTCCTCTACACGGTTAACACGGTATATACCTCCTCTACACGGTTAACACGGTATGTAACTCCTCTACACGGTTAACACTGTAGGTACCTCCTCTACATGGTTAACACTGTATATACCTCCTCTACATGGTTAATACTGTATATACCTCCTCTACACAGTTAACACTGTATATACCTCCTCTACATGGTTAACACTGTATATACCTCCTCTACATGGTTAATACTGTATATACCTCCTCTACACAGTTAACACTGTATATACCTCCTCTACATGGTTAATACTGTATATACCTCCTCTACACAGTTAACACTGTATATACCTCCTCTACATGGTTAATACTGTATATACCTCCTCTACACAGTTAACACTGTATATACCTCCTCTACATGGTTAACACTGTATATACCTCCTCTACATGGTTAATACTGTATATACCTCCTCTACACGGTTAATACTGTATATACCTCCTCTACATGGTTAATACTGTATATACCTCCTCTACATGGTTAACACTGTATATACCTCCTCTACATGGTTAACACTGTATATACCTCCTCTACATGGTTAATACTGTATATACCTCCTCTACATGGTTAATACTGTATATACCTCCTCTACATGGTTAATACTGTATATACCTCCTCTACATGGTTAATACTGTATATACCTCCTCTACATGGTTAACACTGTATATACCTCCTCTACATGGTTAATACTGTATATACCTCCTCTACATGGTTAACACTGTATATACCTCCTCTACATGGTTAATACTGTATATACCTCCTCTACATGGTTAATACTGTATATACCTCCTCTACATGGTTAATACTGTATATACCTCCTCTACATGGTTAACACTGTATATACCTCCCTCTAACACTGGTTAACACTGTATATACCTCCTCTACATGGTTAACACTGTATATACCTCCTCTACACAGTTAACACTGTATATACCTCCTCTACATGGTTAACACTGTATATACCTCCTCTACATGGTTAACACTGTATATACCTCCTCTACATGGTTAATACTGTATATACCTCCTCTACATGGTTAACACTGTATATACCTCCTCTACATGGTTAATAATGTATATACCTCCTCTACATGGTTAATACTGTATATACCTCCTCTACATGGTTAATACTGTATATACCTCCTCTACATGGTTAATACTGTATATACCTCCTCTACATGGTTAATACTGTATATACCTCCTCTACATGGTTAATACTGTATATACCTCCTCTACATGGTTAATACTGTATATACCTCCTCTACATGGTTAATACTGTATATACCTCCTCTACATGGTTAATACTGTATATACCTCCTCTACATGGTTAACACTGTATATACCTCCTCTACATGGTTAATACTGTATATACCTCCTCTACATGGTTAATACTGTATATACCTCCTCTACATGGTTAATACTGTATATACCTCCTCTACATGGTTAATACTGTATATACCTCCTCTACATGGTTAATACTGTATATACCTCCTCTACATGGTTAATACTGTATATACCTCCTCTACATGGTTAATACTGTATATACCTCCTCTACATGGTTAATACTGTATGTACTCCTCTACATGGTTAATACTGTATATACCTCCTCTACATGGTTAACACTGTATGTAACTCCTCTACATGGTTAATACTGTATATACCTCCTCTACATGGTTAATACTATATATACCTCCTCTACACAGTTAACACTGTATATACCTCCTCTACATGGTTAACACTGTATATACCTCCTCTACATGGTTAATACTGTATATACCTCCTCTACATGGTTAACACTGTATGTAACTCCTCTACATGGTTAATACTGTATATACCTCCTCTACATGGTTAATACTGTATATACCTCCTCTACACGGTTAACACGGTATGTACCTCCTCTACATGGTTAACACGGTATGTAACTCCTCTACATGGTTAATACTGTATATACCTCCTCTACACGGTTAACACGGTATATACCTCCTCTACACGGTTAACACGGTATGTAACTCCTCTACACGGTTAACACTGTAGGTACCTCCTCTACATGGTTAATACTGTATATACCTCCTCTTCATGGTTAATACTGTATATACCTCCTCTTCATGGTTAATACTGTATATACCTCCTCTACACAGTTAACACTGTATATACCTCCTCTACATGGTTAATACTGTATATACCTCCTCTTCATGGTTAATACTGTATATACCTCCTCTTCATGGTTAATACTGTATATACCTCCTCTACACAGTTAACACTGTATATACCTCCTCTACATGGTTAATACTGTATATACCTCCTCTTCATGGTTAATACTGTATATACCTCCTCTACATGGTTAACACTGTATTACATCTGTTAATACTGTATATACCTCCTCTACATGGTTAATACTGTATATACCTCCTCTACATGGTTAACACTGTATATACCTCCTCTACATGGTTAACACTGTATATACCTCCTCTACATGGTTAATACTGTATATACCTCCTCTACATGGTTAATACTGTATATACCTCCTCTACATGGTTAACACTGTATATACCTCCTCTACATGGTTAATACTGTATATACCTCCTCTACATGGTTAACACTGTATATACCTCCTCTACACAGTTAACACTGTATATACCTCCTCTACATGGTTAACACTGTATATACCTCCTCTACATGGTTAACACTGTATATACCTCCTCTACATGGTTAATACTGTATATACCTCCTCTACATGGTTAACACTGTATATACCTCCTCTACATGGTTAACACTGTATATACCTCCTCTACATGGTTAACACTGTAGGTACCTCCTCTTCATGGTTAACACTGTATATACCTCCTCTACATGGTTAACACTGTAGGTACCTCCTCTTCATGGTTAACACTGTATATACCTCCTCTACATGGTTAACACTGTAGGTACCTCCTCTTCATGGTTAATACTGTAGGTACCTCCTCTACACGGTTAACACTGTATATACCTCCTCTACACAGTTAACACTGTATATACCTCCTCTACATGGTTAATACTGTATATACCTCCTCTACATGGTTAACACTGTAGGTACCTCCTCTTACATGGTTAATACTGTAGGTACCTCTCTACACGGTTAACACTGTATATACCTCCTCTACATGGTTAATACTGTATATACCTCCTCTACATGGTTAATACTGTATATACCTCCTCTACATGGTTAATACTGTAGGTAACTCCTCTACATGGTTAATACTGTATATACCTCCTCTACATGGTTAATACTGTATATACCTCCTCTACATGGTTAATACTGTATATACCTCCTCTACATGGTTAATACTGTATATACCTCCTCTACATGGTTAATACTGTATATACCTCCTCTACATGGTTAATACTGTATATACCTCCTCTACACGGTTATGTAACTCCTCTACATGGTTAATACTGTATATACCTCCTCTACATGGTTAACACTGTATATACCTCCTCTACATGGTTAACACTGTATGTAACTCCTCTACATGGTTAACACTGTAGGTACCTCCTCTACATGGTTAATACTGTATATACCTCCTCTTCATGGTTAATACTGTATATACCTCCTCTCTACATGGTTAATACTGTATATACCTCCTCTACATGGTTGGTATATACCTCCTCTACACGGTTAACACGGTATGTACCTCCTCTACATGGTTAACACTGTAGGTACCTCCTCTACATGGTTAACACTGTAGGTACCTCTCTCTTCATGGTTAATACTGTATATACCTCCTCTACATGGTTAATACTGTATATACCTCCTCTACATGGTTAACACTGTATATACCTCCTCTACATGGTTACTGTATATACCTCCTCTACATGGTTAATACTGTATATACCTCCTCTACATGGTTAATACTGTATATACCTCCTCTACACATGGTTAACACTGTATATACCTCCTCTACATGGTTAATACTGTATATACCTCCTCTACACAGTTAACACTGTATATACCTCCTCTACATGGTTAACACTGTATATACCTCCTCTACATGGTTAACACTGTATATACCTCCTCTACACCATTAACACTGTATATACCTCCTCTACACCATTAACACTGTATATACCTCCTCTACATGGTTAACACTGTATATACCTCCTCTACATGGTTAACACTGTATATACCTCCTCTACATGGTTAACACTGTATATACCTCCTCTACATGGTTAATACTGTATATACCTCCTCTACATGGTTAATACTGTATATACCTCCTCTACATGGTTAACACTGTATATACCTCCTCTACATGGTTAATACTGTATATACCTCCTCTACATGGTTAATACTGTATATACCTCCTCTACATGGTTAACACTGTATATACCTCCTCTACATGGTTAATACTGTATATACCTCCTCTACATGGTTAATACTGTATATACCTCCTCTTCATGGTTAATACTGTATATACCTCCTCTACACAGTTAACACTGTATATACCTCCTCTACTGTATATACCTCCTCTACATGGTTAATACTGTATATACCTCCTCTACACAGTTAACACTGTATATACCTCCTCTACATGGTTAATACTGTATATACCTCCTCTACATGGTTAACACTGTATATACCTCCTCTACATGGTTAATACTGTATATACCTCCTCTACATGGTTAATACTGTATATACCTCCTCTACATGGTTAATACTGTATATACCTCCTCTACATGGTTAATACTGTATATACCTCCTCTTCATGGTTAATACTGTATATACCTCCTCTACACAGTTAACACTGTATATACCTCCTCTACATGGTTAATACTGTATATACCTCCTCTACATGGTTAATACTGTATATACCTCCTCTTCATGGTTAATACTGTATATACCTCCTCTACACAGTTAACACTGTATATACCTCCTCTACTGTATATACCTCCTCTACATGGTTAATACTGTATATACCTCCTCTACATGGTTAACACTGTATATACCTCCTCTACATGGTTAATACTGTATATACCTCCTCTACACAGTTAACACTGTATATACCTCCTCTACACCATTAACACTGTATATACCTCCTCTACACCATTAACACTGTATATACCTCCTCTACATGGTTAACACTGTATATACCTCCTCTACACCATTAACACTGTATATACCTCCTCTACACAGTTAACACTGTATATACCTCCTCTACATGGTTAATACTGTATATACCTCCTCTACACGGTTAATACTGTATATACCTCCTCTACACAGTTAACACTGTATATACCTCCTCTACATGGTTAACACTGTATATACCTCCTCTACATGGTTAATACTGTATATACCTCCTCTACATGGTTAACACTGTATATACCTCCTCTACATGGTTAACACTGTATATACCTCCTTTACATGGTTAATACTGTATATACCTCCTCTACATGGTTAATACTGTATATACCTCCTCTACATGGTTAACACTGTATATACCTCCTCTACATGGTTAACACTGTATATACCTCCTTTACATGGTTAATACTGTATATACCTCCTCTACATGGTTAATACTGTATATACCTCCTCTACATGGTTAACACTGTATATACCTCCTCTACATGGTTAACACTGTATATACCTCCTTTACATGGTTAATACTGTATATACCTCCTCTACATGGTTAATACTGTATATACCTCCTCTACATGGTTAATACTGTATATACCTCCTCTACATGGTTAATACTGTATATACCTCCTCTACATGGTTAATACTGTATATACCTCCTCTACATGGTTAACACTGTATATACCTCCTCTACATGGTTAACACTGTATATACCTCCTTTACATGGTTAACACTGTATATACCTCCTTTACATGGTTAATACTGTATATACCTCCTCTACATGGTTAATACTGTATATACCTCCTCTACATGGTTAACACTGTATATACCTCCTTTACATGGTTAATACTGTATATACCTCCTCTACATGGTTAACACTGTATATACCTCCTTTACATGGTTAATACTGTATATACCTCCTCTACATGGTTAATACTGTATATACCTCCTCTACATGGTTAATACTGTATATACCTCCTCTACATGGTTAATACTGTATATACCTCCTCTACATGGTTAATACTGTATATACCTCCTCTACATGGTTAACACTGTATATACCTCCTCTACATGGTTAACACTGTATATACCTCCTTTACATGGTTAACACTGTATATACCTCCTTTACATGGTTAATACTGTATATACCTCCTCTACATGGTTAATACTGTATATACCTCCTCTACATGGTTAACACTGTATATACCTCCTTTACATGGTTAATACTGTATATACCTCCTCTACATGGTTAATACTGTATATACCTCCTCTACATGGTTAACACTGTATATACCTCCTCTACATGGTTAACACTGTATATACCTCCTCTACATGGTTAATACTGTATATACCTCCTCTACATGGTTAATACTGTATATACCTCCTTTACATGGTTAATACTGTATATACCTCCTCTACATGGTTAATACTGTATATACCTCCTCTACATGGTTAACACTGTATATACCTCCTCTACATGGTTAACACTGTATATACCTCCTTTACATGGTTAACACTGTATATACCTCCTTTACATGGTTAATACTGTATATACCTCCTTTACATGGTTAATACTGTATATACCTCCTCTACATGGTTAATACTGTATATACCTCCTCTACACAGTTAACACTGTATATACCTCCTCTACACGGTTAATACTGTATATACCTCCTCTACATGGTTAACACTGTATATACCTCCTCTACATGGTTAATACTGTATATACCTCCTCTACATGGTTAACACTGTATATACCTCCTTTACATGGTTAACACTGTATATACCTCCTCTACATGGTTAACACTGTATATACCTCCTCTACATGGTTAATACTGTATATACCTCCTTTACATGGTTAACACTGTATATACCTCCTCTACATGGTTAACACTGTATATACCTCCTCTACATGGTTAACACTGTATATACCTCCTTTACATGGTTAACACTGTATATACCTCCTTTACATGGTTAACACTGTATATACCTCCTTTACATGGTTAACACTGTATATACCTCCTCTACATGGTTAACACTGTATATACCTCCTTTACATGGTTAACACTGTATATACCTCCTTTACATGGTTAACACTGTATATACCTCCTCTACATGGTTAACACTGTATATACCTCCTTTACATGGTTAACACTGTATATACCTCCTCTACATGGTTAACACTGTATATACCTCCTCTACATGGTTAACACTGTATATACCTCCTCTACATGGTTAACACTGTATATACCTCCTTTACATGGTTAACACTGTATATACCTCCTTTACATGGTTAACACTGTATATACCTCCTCTACATGGTTAACACTGTATATACCTCCTCTACATGGTTAACACTGTATATACCTCCTTTACATGGTTAACACTGTATATACCTCCTTTACATGGTTTACACTGTATATACCTCCTTTACATGGTTAACACTGTATATACCTCCTTTACATGGTTAACACTGTATATACCTCCTCTACATGGTTAACACTGTATATACCTCCTTTACATGGTTAACACTGTATATACCTCCTCTACATGGTTAACACTGTATATACCTCCTCTACATGGTTAACACTGTATATACCTCCTTTACATGGTTAATACTGTATATACCTCCTCTACATGGTTAATACTGTATATACCTCCTCTACATGGTTAACACTGTATATACCTCCTCTACATGGTTAACACTGTATATACCTCCTCTACATGGTTAACACTGTATATACCTCCTCTACATGGTTAACACTGTATATACCTCCTTTACATGGTTAATACTGTATATACCTCCTCTACATGGTTAACACTGTATATACCTCCTCTACATGGTTAACACTGTATATACCTCCTTTACATGGTTAACACTGTATATACCTCCTCTACATGGTTAACACTGTATATACCTCCTCTACATGGTTAACACTGTATATACCTCCTTTACATGGTTAATACTGTATATACCTCCTCTACATGGTTAATACTGTATATACCTCCTCTACATGGTTAACACTGTATATACCTCCTTTACATGGTTAATACTGTATATACCTCCTCTACATGGTTAACACTGTATATACCTCCTCTACATGGTTAACACTGTATATACCTCCTTTACATGGTTAACACTGTATATACCTCCTCTACATGGTTAACACTGTATATACCTCCTCTACATGGTTAACACTGTATATACCTCCTTTACATGGTTAATACTGTATATACCTCCTCTACATGGTTAATACTGTATATACCTCCTCTACATGGTTAACACTGTATATACCTCCTCTACATGGTTAACACTGTATATACCTCCTCTACATGGTTAACACTGTATATACCTCATCTACATGGTTAACACTGTATATACCTCCTTTACATGGTTAATACTGTATATACCTCCTCTACATGGTTAATACTGTATATACCTCCTCTACATGGTTAACACTGTATATACCTCCTTTACATGGTTAATACTGTATATACCTCCTCTACATGGTTAATACTGTATATACCTCCTCTACATGGTTAACACTGTATATACCTCCTCTACATGGTTAACACTGTATATACCTCCTCTACATGGTTAACACTGTATATACCTCATCTACATGGTTAACACTGTATATACCTCCTCTACATGGTTAACACTGTATATACCTCCTTTACATGGTTAACACTGTATATACCTCCTCTACATGGTTAATACTGTATATACCTCCTCTACATGGTTAACACTGTAGGTACCTCCTCTTCACGGTTAACACTGTAGGTACCTCCTCTACACGGTTAACACTGTAGGTACCTCCTCTACACGGTTAACACTGTAGGTACCTCCTCTACACGGTTAACACTGTAGGTACCTCCTCTACACGGTTAACAC